>NW_023995205.1:0-70000 GCF_015586225.1 Lucilia sericata | reverse complement strand
CTATTTTGATAAAATTCGACAGAAATATGTTTAGTCTAAATATAAATCACTCTATGAAATTTTTTCCAGATAGGCCCATAATTGGTCATAGCTCCCATATAAGGTCGACTTCCGAAAATCACTTAAACGCATATATTTCATTGAATTATAAAGCTATCGGGATAAAATTCGACACAAATCTGTTTTGTATACATACAAATCTTTCTACAAAATTTTTTACGGATCGGTCTATTATTGGTCATAGATCCCATATAAGGCCCACTTCCGAAAATCACTTAAAGGCACATATTTCAATGTGAAGCTATTTTCATAAAATTCGACACAAGTATGTTTTCCCTAAACATGAATCACTCTACGAAATTTTTTCTGGATAGGCCCATAATTGTTCATGGCTCCCATATAAGGTCCACTTCCGAAAATCACTTAAACGCATATATTTCATTGAATTCTAAAGCTATCGGGATAAAATTCGACTTGAATATATTTTGTGTACATACAAATCATTTTACAAAATAATTTTTTACGGATCGGTCCATTATTGGTCATAACTCCCATATGAGGCTCACTTACGAAAATCACTTAAAAGCACATATTTCATTATCAAATAAAGCCATCTTGATAAAATTCGACACAAACATGTTTTGCCCAAATGTAAATCACTCTGCAAAATTTTTCCCGAATAGGCCCATAATTAGTCATAGTTCCCATATAAGGTCCACTTCCGAAAATCACTTAAACGCATATATTTCATTGAATTCTTAAGCTATAGGAATAAAATTCGACTTGAATAAGTCTTGTGTACATACAAATCATTTTACCACTTTTTTCTCGGATCGGTCCATTATTAATCATAGCTCCCATATAAGGTCCACTTCTGAGAATAACTTAAACGCACATATTTCATTGTCAAATAAAGTTATTTTGAGAAAATTCGACACTTATATGTTTTGTCTTTACATAAATCACTCTACGAAATTTTTTCGGGATAGGCCCTTAATTGCTCATAGCTCCTATATAAAGTCCACTTCCTAAAATCACCTAAACGCACCTATTGGAGTAAAATTATACTTGATCTTTTTCTGCATTATACGAAATTGTTTCCTGATCGGTGCATAATTGGTCACAACTCCCTTATAAGGACCATTTATGAAAATTACTTGAACGCACATTTTATACATAGGTATACAATTTTTTCTGAATCGGTCCGTATTTGGTCACAACTCCCATATAAGGGCCATTTCTGAAAATTACTTAAACGCACATTTTATACACATTTAGGTATAAAATTTGACGTAAATGTGTATTTTGTATATATGTATATAAATCATTGTACGGAATTTTTTCCGAACCGGTCCATATAAGGTTAATTGTTGAAAATCACTTAATACCACTTAATTCGTTATTAAATTATTATATCCGGATAAAATTCGACATAAGTATGTTCTGTGTATAGATAAATAATTCTAAATTTTTCTGGACCTAATCAAAATTAGTTCGACAAAAATTTTGGCGAGTTATCTAAAAAATAGATAGTTAGATGGGTTTCAATAAAAAGTAGCTTGCTGGTGAAGGGTATTTAAGATTCGGCACGAATATTGCACTCTAACTTGTTTTTAGATAACTTTTCAAAACTTTTGTTTCCGTATTGGGGGTACTAACATTTATGCTTATGTCAAACTAATTTTAATTATGACGGGATATATGTATGTATATTAATAGGCCAGTTTGAAAACATTTTAATATATTGATTTATCTGTACACAGAACATATTCCTTTTGAATTTTATCCGGATGTAATCATTTAATTACGAATTAAGTGGTTTTCAGAAGTATACCTTATATGGGAGCTAAGACAATCTATGGATCGATCCGGAGAAAATTCCGTAGAATGATTTATATATACAAAATACACATTTATGTCGAATTTTATACCGATAACTTTGATCGTCAATGTGCATTTGAGTAATTTTCGGAAAGGTCCTTATATGGGAGTTGTGACCAATTATCGACCGATAAGGAAAAAATATGCCAAAAAAATCAAGTCGAATTTTACTACAATAGATTTAATAATTAATGAAATATTTGCGTTTAGGTGATTTTCGGAAGTGGACTTTATATGTATTTGTGTAAGGTTTGGTAGAATGATTTATATGCTTACAAAACATATTCAAGTCGTACTTTATCCCAATATCTTTATTATTCAAAGAAATATATGCGTTTAACTGATTTTCGCAAGTGGACCTTATATGAGCCTATCCGAAAAAAATTTAGTAGAGTAATTCATATTTAGACAAAATATGTTTATGTCGAATTTTATCACGATAGCTTTATTTGAAAATGAAATATGTGTTTTTAAGAGATTTTCGGAAGTAGGCCTTATATGGGAGCTCTGCCAAATAATGGACCGATCGGTAAAAAAATTTGTAGAATGATTTGTATGTATACAAAACATATTTTATCCCGATAGCTTTATAATTCAATGAAATATATCCGTTTAAGTGATTTTCGGAAGTGGACTTTATATGGGAGCTATGACCAATTATGGGCCTATCCGAAAAAAATTTAGTAGAGTAATTCATATTTAGTATAAACATATTTGTGCCGAATTTTATCAAGATAGCTTTATTTGAAATGAAATATGAGCTTTTAAATGATTTTCGGAAGTGGGCCTTATATGGGAGCTATGACCAATTATGGACCGATTCGGAAAAAATTTAGTAGAGTGATTTATACATACACAAAATGTATTCATGTTAAATTTTATCTTGATAGCTTTATTTATCAGTGAAATATGCGCATTTGAGTGATTTTCGAAAGAGGGCCTTATATGGGAGCTATGACCAATTGTGGACCGATACTAATATACGTTGGTAGTATGATTTTTGTTGATATTTTATTTATATGTGCAAAATTTTGAGTTGATACCAATATATTTAAAAAAAATAATTGTGACAAAATTCATCGAATTATCTTTTGTAGTTTCTGAGAAAACGACTTAAGAATTACGAAAAAAACGTAATTTTTTTCGAGGTAGTCTGAAATTTTTACTCATAACTTTTAACGTTGTGAACCGATTTTGCTGATTTTCAATACGAAACTGCTTAGGATAATACAAAATATTTTTTGGTTTATTTCTTTTGCTTAGTTTTAACGTGAGCGTGTTTTAGGCAGACAGACAGACGGAAATAGCTAAATCGACTCAGAATTTCATAAGGATCAAGAATATATATACTTTTTTGGTCTCAGATGAATATTTCTAGGTGTTACTCACGGAATGACAAACTTATATAACCCTCTATCACCACTGATGGTGGTGGAGGGTATAATGAAATCTACTGAATAGAGCAACTAAAGAACAAAGTTCTTCAGGGCCCCACGTAAGGCGCCAATTATTGTAATGAACACACAGTGATTCGTTGAATATTTTAGGAAAAATATCATGATTTGAATATATTGTCAACGAAAAATATTTCCAAAAATAGTTAAAAGTGTAGGACTACGGGAGCCTTCTTATCCTAGCTTCAGTCGGATGGGGGAGTTCTGTCCTTACTCTTAAAAATTCTGATTAACAGTACAATAATATTTTACAGACTCCCTTTTTATTTTACAAAAAAGATACAAATTAATTGGTCGAAAGTAACTAATAAACAAAAAAACTAAAGCCCCAAATTAGTCACTGGAGTGTATAGGAATACGCTGAACTCACAGGTATCTAAAAAAAATCAAATTTATCTTATCACCACGTATACTGAGAGTTAAATGTAATATTTAATTTTTTGTATTTATCATTTATCAAAAGACAAAAAAACAAGTTAGAATGATATATTTGGCTCTGACGAATCTTAAATACCCTCCACCTGCAAACTACTTTTTATTAAAACCCAATATAAATATGTTATAAATGGTTAAAGTTATAGGGCCGAATTTATAATTTATACCAAAGAAATATATTTTACTTAAGTATTAAAATACATATTAAGTACTAAAGTACTTTATTTCCCTTATGGAGAACTGTAAAACCCGGCATATGATTTGTTTCCGTAATTAAGATACTATTTATCATTTTGTAACTTCTTTATGCATGTATGTATGTAAATAATTTTGATTAGGGCGATCCTGCCGATAATTTATATGGGAACTATGACCAATAATGGACCAATTCGAAAAAAAATAATCAAAATGATTTATCTATATACAGAACATACTCATGTCCAGTTTACTAATAAATTATGTTGCACTAAGTGGTTTTCAGAAGTGAACCTTATATGGGAGCTAGTTATGGACCGATGCTGAAAAAATTCCTTATATGGAATGTAACCAATTATGGACTGATGTGGAAAATGTTCACGCATGATATATATATATATATATATATATATATATATATATATATATATATATATATATATATATATATATATATATATATATATATATATATATAGTACATATTCCCGGAAATTAATTTATCGTTAATAACTTCCTCAAATATATCGGTATCAACACAAAATTTTGTACATATTGACATTATATGAACAGGAATCAAAACTATGGATCTGCATCATAGTTCCCATATAAGGTCCACTTTCGAAAATATGTGGAAAATGTTCACGAATGATATATATATATATATATATATATATATATATATATATATATATATTCGAAAGTGGACCTTATATGGGAACTATGATGCAAAACTATGAAACAAAATGAAACTATGTACAAAATTTTGTGTTGATACCGATATATTTGAGGAAGTTATTAACGATAAATTAATTTCCGGGAATATGTACTTTTGTATGGGGGATATGGGAAATTGTGGATCGATTGTTACAATTTTAAACATAATTAATTTATAGATGGAAGAAATAATCTGTGACAAAATTTGTCGAATTATCTTTGGTAGTTTCTGAGAAAACTACTCAAGAATTAGGGAAAAAAACTTATTTTTTTAGGTAGTCTGAAATTTTTTCTCATAACTTTTTACGTTGTAAACCGATTTTGCTGATTTTCAATACCAAACTGCTTCGGAAAACAATGAATATTCTCAGTGAATTTGGTTGATGTCATTTGCTTAGTTTTAACGTGAGCGTGTTTTAACCAGACAGACAGACGGACATAGCTAAATCGACTCAGAATTTCATTCAAGGACCCAGAATATATATACTTTGTTGGGTCTCAGATGAATATTTTTTGGTGTTACACACGGAATGACAAACTTATATATACTCTCTATCACCACTGATGGTGGTGGAGGGTATAAAAAACGAATCAAAGACAGAGTAAATTGATACAAAAACAAAATCTATTATATATAAAATGAATGTGTGTTTATTTGTTTGTGAGTTTGTTTGTGGGTTTGTTTGTTTGTTTGAAGTCTATAGACGGCTAAACTGCTGGACCGATTTTCTTGAAATTTTCACAGCGCCTTCCTGTATGTCTGGAAGGAACTAAAGGCTACTTTTTATTTAGAAATTTTAAGTGGGCGAGGTGCCACGCCTACATCCAAAATAATAATTAAAAGTTGCATATCTCAGAAACTGCAACAGCTAGAGTCCTCAGATTTTGTATGGACAACTTTGACATCCATATGAACATATGTGGAAAAAATGGGCGGCCTATCTATAGTGGGCGTGACACCTCCCATATAATAAAATCTTAAATTAGTATATCTGAGAAAATATAACAGTTAGAGTTCTCAAATTTTTCGGAGCTACTTTATTAACAACATGAATATTTAGGACAAAAAATAGGCGGACTAGCAATAGGGGGCGAGGCACCTCCCATATGAATTAAATAAAAAAATTAGTTTATCTGAGAAACAATTAGAGCTAGAATTTTCAAATTTTGCAGGAAGAACTTGAAAATCCATGTGAACATGTGGGGGAAAACCGGCGGACATTCTTTAGGGGGGCTTGGTACCTCCAATATGAATTAAATGCAAAAATTTGTATATCTTAGAAACTATTAGAGCTGAAATACTCAAATTTTGCACGAATAACTTTGGCATAAATGTGAATATTTGGGCGGACTAGCAATACAAACTATTAGACAGATCTGGGATAAGTGCATTAAATATGTTAATGCAGTAACAATTTTTTCAACATTAAAAAAATTACTTTTAATGAAATTTAATTGCATTAACATTAACATGGGTACATTTAATGCATTAAATTTGCATTAACATTAAATATTTTTGAATTTAATGCATTAATTTTACATTAACATTAAATAATATATATATATAAAAATTAAAGTGTGTTTGTATGTTAGTATGTTTGTTTGTTTGTTTGTGCTTTATAGACTGTTAAACGGCTGGACCGATTTTCCTGAAATTTTCACAGTTTCTTCCTGTATGTCTGGAAGGAACCATAGGCTACTTTTTATGTTGAAATTTCATGTGGGCGACGTGCCACGCCCATATTAAGAAAATATTAAATTAGTATATCTGAGATAATATAATAGTTAGAGTCTTCAAATTTTGTCGGAGCAACTTTAGTATCAATATAATTATTTAAGATAAAAAGTAGGCGGATTAGCATTAGGGGGCGTGGCACCTCCCATATAAATTAAATACAAAAATTCGTTTATCTTGGAAACTATTACAGTTAGAATATTAAAAATTTGCACGAGTAACTTTAATATCCCTGTAAACATTTTGGGAAATAAATTTGCGGACTACCCATGAGGGGAGCAGCACCTCCCATATTAATAAAATACAAAAATTGGTTTATCTGGGAAACTAATAGAACTAAATTCTTCAAATTTTGCACTAAGAACTTAAATATTCATCTGAACATTTTGGAGAAAAAAAGAGCGGACTTTCGTCATGGGGGGCTTGGAGCCCGCATATATATTAAATAGGAAAATTATTATATCTGAGAAACTATTAGAGCTAGAATCTTCAAATTTTAATTGAAGAACTTTGACATTCATGTGAACATTCAGAGAAAAACGGGCGGACTTTCAGTGGGGGGTTTGGCACCTCACATATGAATTAAATACAAAATTTCGCTTATCTGGGAAACTAATAGAACAAGATTCTTCAAATATTGCAAGAAGAACCTTATTATACATATGAACATTTTGGAGAAAAAAAGGGCGGACTTTCATCTGGGGGCTGTGAGTTCCCATATGAATTAAATAGAAAAATTCGTATATCTGAGAAACTATTAGAGCTAGAATCTTCAAATTCTACATGAAGATCTTTGACATTAATGTGAACATTTAGAGAATAACGGGTGGACTTTCAATGGGGTCTTGGCATATATGAATTAAATACAAAATTTCGTATATCCGGAAAAATATTAGATTTTTTTTAATTTGTCATCGATTACATTAAAATCTTAATTAACGTTCGGAAAAAATGTATCTCTGGAAAACATTACAGTTAGAATCTTCAAAATTATTAAGAAGAATTTTTTTTTATATTGCTTTTAGGGTAGCAAAGCACACTGGGTATAGCTAGTACTCTATACAAATCAAATAGGTATAATCATTTTAGAGTAAAATTAAAGCATTTTATTTTTTTATTTTTTTTCATTCCATAAATAAACTTACATACATTTATATATACATACATACATTTATTTACTAATTTTGTCGTGATTTGTTTCAAGTTCTAATAGTTTTTAATAAATTTTAAGAATTTTTCAAAATTTTAATAATCTGTTAATTTGCTTGTCTTTTGATGTTTAGACTTGTGTTTAAATAAAGCAAGAACAAAATTTAAATACATATAATAGTTATAACTTACCAACCAACATGTTCGAAGTTCGATCAAGGCCTTGTTCACGTTCGATGTTCGTTGATGAGCTGAATTAGAAGTTTAGTTGATTAGGATGTAAAAATTTGGTTCTTGCAGTAGATAAATGTACAAAGTTGAAATGGGTGACTGTATTAGTATTTTGTTTCCAGAAATGGTGGATGATTTGTTACTTTAGGATTTTGTTTCGGTTTTGTTGAGATATACTTTTAGTTTAATTTACTTCAGTTTTAAGCTAATTTATTTTGATTTTTTTTTTGTTTAATTTAATTCAATTCACTATTTATTTTTTTTTTATTTCAGGTTTAATTTTATCCGTATTTTATAAAGCACTCATTTGTATTTTACAATTTTTGATCACAAGTTTACTAGTATTGTAGAAAAGTCGACTTGTATGAATGAATTCATTTAATTTACAAGTCGACGATCATGTAAAATCAAATTTAATGCATTGAAAACAAAATTGATAACAGAATAAGCATCTAATCGTAAAATCAAAGTAATGGATACACCCAACATTTTCTTTCGACTTAATTTTTTTTCTTATTGATTTTGTTTCTTATTAACTTTGTATTTAACTAATGACCGTTAATGCTTATGTTTTTAATTATTAATATTCTAAGGTGACCATTTAAAAAAACTTATAATTTTCCATAACATCTTAGATCTGATTTAACATGATCGTGAAAAAATATCACTATTTTATTCTAAATTACACTAATATTAATGCCTTAATAAAAAAATTACACTTTACGCGGATTCACTGACAATTTCCGATCCACCTTTGACTTCCTTCACAACCTTCATATAAATTGCAGGGGTTTAAATGTACCATACAATATCTCAATAATATGTATATATCATGACGAATTATGTCTGAATGATCTCGAAATAATCAGACCACACACTAATTTATAACCTCCTTGATCACTAGAGTGAGGTAAAGTATAAATGAGGTTGATATCAACCTACGATCACTGGTCAGAATTCTAAAATTCCCAGGCCGTAAAAGGAGTTATATTTATCCAGAGGTGTAGATGTTGTCGCACACCAATAGCGTGGTTGCAGATGCGCGTAACCTCTATAAAACCTTCAAGCTTCTTATAAGCAATTGTGGGCCGTGTGGCCGGGAATAGAATAAGGTATCCGGACTTTGGAATTCTGTGATCCAATCCGTATGGATATAAGTTAGGTATAACCACTATTCCGATGTAAAAAATGTATAGTGACGCTGTTTCTATCGAAGAATAATGAGGCAATAAATGGAAAATACTAATAAAATTGTTAATTATATTACCTGGGATGGATTCAAACCAGATTATTATATAGAATTTTAATATTTTCTTCTTAAAGGATTTAATGATGGTTGAAAAACGTGAAGATTAAGAATATTGTGCAAATTTAATTAAATGTAACTTTTTATTTTCTTTCAATAGAACTGATCTCGTTGATCGACAAAAAGGAAAGAATTTTATAGATTTTTTAAAACCTTAGGTAGCTCTTTTCGTGAAGAAAGAAGATGGAGAAACGTGAAACTTGGTAAAATGTCATTAAAATAAATGAAAATAAATGGAAAGGGGAACTATACCCAAAAATCATTGTTATATAAAGTACACACACAACATTAGGTTGCTATTTAGTATTAATAGATAAACTTTTTTCTTAGATATAATACATGCAGTAAAAATTAAAATATATAAAAAAATACCAGGATTTCCTAAATTCCTTATCATTCATTAATTCTTCGAAAAACTATCTAAAACTATTTTCAAAAAAGAATTATAATAATATTAGTCATTTAATGTATGCAATACATTTGCAAATGATTTAGCCAAGACAAAAACCACATATAATTGGTGTTGATCATATGTGTGATGGCCGTACTTGTACCAACACTAATATAAAGAATGTATTAAAAAGGTAAACAATAAGATTAATAATAAATGAAAAAAAAAATCGTAAAAAAACACTATTGGATCTTTTTAATAAACGAAAGAAAGAAATATAGAAGTACAGTGGGAAAATTTGATGTAAATTCAATATCTAGTAAAATAGTTACATATAAAACATGTTAAGTTTGTTAACTTTAAAGCATTATTTTGTGAAGAAAACATTAGATATATGTAAATAAACTCTAGTTTGTATAAAATGACTACTACAAGCGGCACCTCCCATATTAGTTAAATGCAAAAGTTCGTTTATCTGGAAAACTAATAGAACTAAATTCTTCAACTTTTGCACTTAGAACTTAAATGTTCGTCTGAACATTTTTGGATAAAAAAGATCGGACTTCCATCTGGGGGGGCTTGGAGCCCCCATATGAATTAAATAGAAAAATTCGTATATCTGAGAAACTATTAGAGCTAGAATCTTCAAATTTTACTTGAAGAACTTTGAAATTCATCTGAACAATTAGAATTTAACGGGCGGACTTTCAATGGGGGACTTGGTACCTCCCATATTAATTAAATACAAAATTTCGTTTATCTGGGAAACTAATAGAACTAGATTTTTCAAATTTTGCACAAATTACTTTAATATTCATCTAAACATTTTGGAAAAAAAAGGGCGGGCTTTTATCTAGGGGGCTTGAAACACCCATATAAATTAAATAGGAAAATTATTATATCTGAGAAACTATTAGAGCTAGAATCTTCAAATTTTAATTGAAGAACTTTGACATTCATGTGAACATTCAGAGAATAACGGGCGGACTTTCAATGGGGGGTTTGGCACCTCACATATGAATTAAATACAAAATTTCGTTTATCTGGAAAACTAATAGAACTAGATTCTTCAAATTTTGCAGAAATTACTTCAATATATGAATATTTTGGAGGAAAAAGATCGGAGCTTGAAGCCCCCACATGAATGAAATAGAATAATTGTATATCTGGAAACTACTAGAGCTAGAATCTTAAAATTTTACATAAAAAACTCTGACATTCATGTGGACATTTAGAGAATAACGGGCGAGCTTTCAATTGGGGGCTTGGCACTACATAAATGAAATAAATACAAAATTTCGTATATCTTGGAAACTATTATATTATTCAAATTTTTCATAGATAGATAGAAATTGGCGAACTTTCAGTAATTTGCTTGGCATCTCTAATATGTAACATATTGTAAATCTAGAGAACTATTGCAGTTAGAATCTTCAAAATCGTTAAGTGGGTTTTTTATTTATACTGTTTTTAGGGTAGCAAAGCACACTGGTTAAAGCTAGTATATATATAAAACAGACTGTTTGTTATAAAATTTGTAGCGCTAATAGGTCAAACCCCAATGGAAACAATAGGCTATATAAGATCTTGATCGGATACCACGCTCCTTTTTACGCCCACTTTTTGTAAAACTATTATTTCACCAATTTTGCAACCACAATATGCAAAAACTACTAAACCGATTAACCTGAATTATTGCATACCGATAGGTATAAGCTTGGAAAGAACGATAGGCTATATATAAGAAGTTGATCCGATGCCACGCCCTTTCTACGCCCACTTTTTATAAAACTACCCTTACCTACATCTTATCCTATAATTATATGAAAGAGAAAGTCTGTTTGTTACGCTTTCATGGACAAACTGCTGAACCGATTTACATGAAATTTAGAACACTAATAGTTCTATTCTAAAGTAGAACAATAGGCTAAATAAAATAATGATTTAACGTCACGATTCTTCTTATGCTCACTTTTTTCTATATATGTCATTGTTATACAAAATTGTAATTCGAGACTTACAGAAAACTACTGAACCGATTTACATGAAATTTGGTATACCGATCTCAGGATCTGGATCGGACGCCACCCCCCTTTTTGCACCAACTTTTTGTAAAACAATTAATAAACCAAATACAAAAACCTACTGATCCGATTTTCATGAAATCTGTTATAATGAATGTTGTGGAATGAACAGTACGACACATTACATCTTCAAAACCTATAATATATAATAATAAATACTAGAGTTCGCCCAGCGGTCGAAATTCGACCAGAACCAATGCTGGAAAAATTGCATAAATAAGCTAAAATAAAACCCTATTTTTGTAGTTCAAATCTGTGGTAAAAAATTAACTTTATTGATATTATCAAAGTGTATAATTTGCTTTGAATAATGTTTTCTTTTAGAAAATGTGATGGGTTTTAGTAAAACTTCCATTAGAAATTTAAAACCTCAATTGTCAAAATTAGTTATACAACTTGTTTTACAAAAGTATTTCAACTATTTTAAAAATAATAAAAAATAACGAACATTTCTTCTATCGACTTATTATCCCCTACATATTTACGCATCGTTAACAATGCTGGAGTACTCTACTGTACAGTGTACACACCAGTAAAGAAATGTTAGCTGTTCAAAATACAGAGTTGAAATGTTCTAAATAATTTGTGAAAACAGTAAAAATATTTAAAATAAATAATGTCTTATCTAATTATAAATAAATTTTATTTGGATGTCATTAGTAGTCCATCCAACAGGTATATGTTGTATAAATTTTCCCTTATAACACTCGACAAAGACTTCAGCAGACATGCATTTATTCAATTTTAATGTCTTCTAATAGAATTTAATAGTAGATATTCTATGAGGCCTTCTAATGGGCCTTTTATTAGCCTTCATATAGAACCGCATAACGATATGCATTGGCTTCCAATTACACACTGATTTTGTATATGCATAATAAGGCCTTAATTTCTCAAGTACTGTTTTTAGTACTGTTTGAAAGAAAACATTAATAAACTATAAATTTCAGTCTTTTGTTAATATATGCAAGCTTTAATAGCAAGTAAATGAATAATAAACGATAAATTGCTAAGTACGGTTAAACACTCTTCATCCCAAAAGACATGTTTATATTTAGCAGTTTCAACTTGTATCTATTTTTATATAACAAATAACCATCACATATTCAACTTACAGTTTTCACTTTACACTACTATTTCCTAATTGGTTAGAATAGCCCAAAAAAAGAAGAATATCATCAAGTCCTCGCTGTGCTAAACCTGCATATAAGCGATATACATATCCATTTATTGCGGTGTATCATATACCGGCATGACCAACTAAACTTTACTTATATTTTTTACAGGCTATTTTTATTTCTTACTGACACTGAATCAATTCGTTAATCCATCATTTAAATCTTCCAAATCAATCAAAACTAATAATTATGTACCGCAATTCAGTATTTTTTTTAACTACAACATTTTGTCGTTATGTGGTATGTATTCTGAACTTCATTTCACCGATTTTTTTCTTTAAACATAATCGAAAAAGTAAAAAATAAATTAAAAGTTCACGTTAATAATTTTATATTTTAAAAATATTTCAATACATAACTTTTGACATTCTTATATTTTTCCGATATTTGTCTTTAAAATATTCTACGGTTGTTAAAAAGTTAGGGAATTTCGTTAACGTAACTGATATTTGTCATTACTTTTAGATATCAATACTTAAAATTAAAAAAAAAAAAAATACTGAATTCCGGTACTGATGTCCTACCAATAATTTTCCAGTTCAAACACCAATATCAGTACATTGTTTGGCATTTCTTTAGGTGTCCCCAAGCATTATTTACGCATGTTTTTATATTCCCAGTTCGTTGTTTCCTCGGGAATGTCCTTCAATTTAACTATTTTGAAAAGTTTAAATAACGAAAAACTTCCAATCGAAAACTCTGAATATAAAACTGAAGTCCTACTTCTTATAAAAATATTCCTTTCGATTTGGTAACAATCGTAACGATATTATAACAAAATAGATCATTATCTCATTCACAACTTAGCACTTTACACAAAAATATAAAACAATAAAATCCTATTTTCGCGTTGCCTAAGCCTTATTAAAAACAACAACAAAACAAATATTATGCAAAATACAAAAATCAAACAGCAACAGAGAAGTTAAACGTTTCTGCACTCTCCTCTCTTTTTTCAAAAAGCCGTGTTGTTTACTTTTTTTGTTTTGTTTCTTGCTTTGTTTGTTTTTAATTTCAAGAATACGTACGTGTGACTATTGTTTCTATGTATTAGTAACAACTTTAAACTCTTATAGCTCCTAAAATTCTGAACCGATCTCATTAATATATATATTGTGCACATCTGCGAACAAATACCTTTAAAATGATATAATTTTTGCCAAGATCAGATGTATACTGTAAGAGTAAAAGGGGTCACAAAAAATTGTCTTGCCTATTAATTATATAGATAGATATATGAGACCCTTTTTTACTCTTTCACTACATAACTAATAAATTTATTTTCATAAAATTTGGCATTTAGACCTATTAATTAACCTAAGTTAAAAAAACTCTGTATGATATTGATTGGATGATATGTACATTTTCTTGTTCATTTTTTGAACAACTGCTATAACACCAAATTTCTAGGCTATATATATATATAAAAACATGAACTGATTTTCAAGAAATTTGGCAACAAATAAATACACCCATAGCACTAATTTCGGGCCTGTTGTGATCTTAATGAAATGCAATGACTTTTTTCCGTCCACTTTTTGTTACATTTATAATGCTAAAGATCACGTTATGTAATTCTCATAGTATTTATATGAGAATTATTATTTTGTTAAATTTTTAATAAAAAATTTAATTTTATAACTTTACGATTAGGTAAAATTAAAATCTGTATTAAATTTAATTTATTATCAAAAATCGATTTTCATCTAAAGCGTTTTCCACAGGAAAACTGTTTTTATTTCAAAACCTGTAATCTGCTGTATATTCTCAGAAAATAACTATTTTAAAACAGAATCTTTATTAGATCTTGAATGAATGTCTACGATGCCACATTTGTATGCAGAATAAAAACTACTGAACAAAAGTCGCTTCTAAAATAGGGAAAATAATATATTCATATTAAATTTTCACTAAAATTCGAATTTTAAATCGGCTGTGGTTCCTTTTATAATACCTAAATCTATCTAGAAAATCATTCATATCTCCCCTTAAAATTTCTATTTATATAACTCTTAAAAATTTACTTTAAACAAGTAAGAAAGTATAGTCGGGCTTGGCCGACCATATGATACCCTACACCAGTTATAAATATTAAATGTGATTTGTTTCATAACAAAGCATTTATCTTGAATATTACCTTGATTCATTTCGAAATTCGGCAAGGTCATCAAGGCTTGTCTAAAATTTAGTTTTGCGAACATTCATTGAGATACATTTATATTATACATAATTATGAGCTCAAAAGCCCTTTTCGGGAAGTTCAGTTGAATGGGGCTAGGTGAAATAATGGGCCAATTTTAACCATTTTTAATAGGCTTCGTCCTAAGGCCAAAACAAATGTATATTCCAAATCGACTCAGTGCTTCTGAGTCGATCGGTATACTTTAAGGTGGGTATAGTACTAATATTTTAATGCGTTACAAACATCAGCACAAACGCATAATGCCCTTCCCACTATAGTGGTGTAGGGTATAATAACTCTCAATTTTCGAAAACAATAAAGATCCGTAATCATTCATATTTTCCATACAAATCGAGTTTTATATCAAAAATATAAAATTTAAATTTATTGTTAATCGAGATATCAATAAAAATCTATGATCAAGTAAATTTGCCATTAAAAATATTATCTTGATATAAATTCGGTTGCCATTTTTTAAATGCAACCCAAATCTAAAAAACCATGAAGATATGAATTTGACTACTCATTAGTAGGATTCTTTAAATTGACTTTCGAATAAGTCAAAATTTTCTAATTAAAGCTCATTTTCAATTTGTAAATTTTTAAGGTCCAGAAACTGACTTTCAGTATTAAACTAAATGCAGAAAAAATAATAACTATTTTATCGTTATAAGCTAACTTTTGACATATATTAAAAAAAGTATAGTCATTACAGATAGAAAAATATTCTCTTTACTTTTAGAAGAAACCCGGGCAACGCCGGGTACGCGCAGCTAGTATATATATATAAAACAGACTGCTAGTTTGTTTGTGCGTTTTTTTGTTACGCTTTCACGGTAAAACTACTGAACCGATTTACATGAAATATGTACCGCTAATAGGTCAAACCCCAAGAGGAACAATAGGCTATATTAGATCTTGATCGGATACCACGCCCCTTTTACGCCCACTTTCTGCAAAACTAATAGGTCAAACCCCAAGAGAAACAATAGGCTATATTAGATCTTGATCGGATGCCACGCCCCTTTTTACGCCCACTTTCTGCAAAAATATTATTACACCAATTTTTCAATCACAATATGCAAAAACTACTAAACCGATTAACCTGAAATTTTGCATACTGATAGGTATAAGCTTGGAAAGAACTACAGGCTATATATACGCCCACTTTTTATAAAACTATCCTTAGCTATATCTTATCCTATATTTATATGAAAGAGAAAGTTTGTTACGCTTTCACGGACAAACTGCTAAACCGATTTTCATGAAATTTAGAACACTAATAGTTTTATTCTAAAGTGGAACAATAGGCTATATAAAATCATGATTTGACGTCACGATTCTTCTTGTGCTTACTTTTATCTATATAATTGTTATAGAAAATTTTCATTCGAGACTTACAGAAAACTACTGAAGCGATTTACATGAAATTTGGTATACCGATCTCAGGATGTGGATCGGACGCCACACCCCTTTTTGCACCAACTTTTTGTAAAACAATTAATAAACCAAATACAAAAACCTACTGATCCGATTTTCATGAAATCTGTTATAATGAATGTTGTGGATTGAACAGTACGATACATTACATCTTCAAAACCTATAATATATAATAATAAATGTATATGAGACTATTTTACTATTTTACTCTTATTTACATAAAATTTGGCATTTAATAGGTCTAACCTCAGAAGTTAAAAACAAGTTAGAGTGCTATATTCGGCTGAGTCGAATCTTAAATAACTTCCACCAGCTACTTTTATATTAATACTTTTTTAATTGATCAAATATTTGTAGAAATAAGTTTTCTCATGTCTTAAGTAGAAAAACCCCAAGATTTAAACAGATTAAATCTGTTACAATTCCAAAATTTATTGAACACTACATATTCTTTTATATGTTTATAGCGCCCTAAAATATGCTCTACCGATATTTAATAATGTGCGTGTATGCATGTGTGTGAAAGATTTAAGGATTTTCAAAATACATATATATAATTTTGTTCTACACAAATTGATAATGCAACTAGTTAAATACGGTTAAAGTGCTTTTAGGGGCAGTATGGGAGATATGACCAATTATAGACCGATCGTAAAAAATTCTTTAAGCAAAATTTCTGTACATAAAAGCTATATTTCAGTAAAATTTTTTATCTATATCGTAATTTAGTAATAAGTAATGTGTGTTCAAGTGATTTTCTGAAGGGAACCTTGCATAGGACCGACCGCACCCATGTTTTGGGCCTATCGTAAAAAAATCTTGAAATAGAATTTTTGTATACCAAACTAATATTTGTGCCAAATTTTGTATCAATAGCTTTATTTGGTAATGAGTAATGGGCGTTTAAGAGATTTTCGTAAAAGGACCTTGTATGGGAGCTATTACCAATTATGTATATAAAGACAAAATTTCAAAATTTCAAAAATCTGTATCTATATCATTATTTAGTAATGAATACTGTGCATTTAAGTGATTTTCTGGAGGGGACCTAGTATGAGAGCTATGACCAAACATGGACCGATCGTAAAACAATTTTATAGTGTAATCTTCGTCTATCTATATATATAAAAGAGTAGCGTTACAGACTGACTGATTCATCATCGCACAGTCCAAACGGCTGAACCTAGAATCATGAAATTTTGACAGTAGATGTGTTTTTGGTTATGTAGATCCATTAAGGAGGGATTTTTGGAAATTTGTACATTTACGGGTAAAAAGGGGAAAAAACGGGTAAAACAGGTTTTCTTAATTATTATATATTATATTAGTGATACAAGAAAAATGCACCTGTATCTACTCTTAAAATGAGCAGATGGGTGTCTAGTACTTTTTTGAAATTCGTACTTTTAAGGGGTAAAAATATGTAACAAAGGTGATTTTGGTATCTTTTTTGGCCCTTTATAACTTTTGAACTAATTAACATAATCAAATTTTTATAACTATTTTGGATACATCTCCCAAAATTATGAGACACCTGTTTCGTACTTTTTTAAAATTCAGTCCTTTTTGGGTGTAAAAGGGAGAAAACGGTACTTTTTTTTAGCATATTAAGAAAACTTTTTCGGTTTATTGAATTATTCCTATTAAATTACGGACTAACTCCGTAATACTTATTGTAATAAAATTTTTGCTATTTCACTGGGGAAAAAAGTACAAAAAACTACTTGGTACTTTTCTATTCTTCAAATGGTACTTTTTAGATTCTTTATAATGGGTAACCGGAACACACGGTAGTTATTAAATGAGAATTTACTGAAAGAAATTTTTGTACTTTTTCGTTTTACCGATGGTACTTTTTAATATTTTTACGATATTGAACATAGATATTGAAAATAAAATTTAAAATGTAGGGACCCTAGTGAATGTGAATCTACTGAATGGGACTTTTGGTACTTTTTTATTCATCAAATTATATTTTTTGAATTGTATATAATACTAAACAGAAACATAAAATTTTTGATTGAATGATAGTCTATTAGAGGTATTTTATAGTACTTTTTTTCAAATGTTACATTCGAAATTTTCTATAATGTGGAAGCTAAATGAACGAAACTAAAAATACAATCTTTTTACTGAATGCGAATTTAATCACATAATATCGAACGTATAAAACTGAAACAATAAAAAAAATGTTAAATCAATTTTAATTTTCTATAAAAGTAAACAAAATTTTGTATGTATTTAATTTAAGTTAGGGTAGCGAAGCACCCAGGGTATGCTAGTTTATGTATATAAGAGCAATATTTGTGCTAAATGTATGGATATCAATATTTTGTAATGAGTTATGTGCGTTTAAGTGATTTTCGGGAGGGAACCTTGCATGGGAGCTAAGATCAAGGATGGACCGATCGGAAAAAAATGTCAGAGTAATATTTCTGTGCATATGAGCAATACTTGTACCAAATTGTATATGGATATCTTAATTTAATAATGAGTTATGCGTGCTTAAGTTATTTTCGGAAGGGGACATTGTATGGGAGCTATGACCAATTATGGACCCAAGTTATTAACAAAAAACTAATTTTCCGAGAATATGTACTTTTGTATGGGAGGTATATGAAATTATGGACCGATTCTGGAAATTTTCAGCAGGAATCAAGATCTTGTGTAGAAACGAATGTATGATGATTTTCATGAAATTATCTTGCATAGTTCTCGAGAAAATTACATTCGTTTTAACGTGTTTTACACAGACGGACGGACATAGCTAAATCGACTCAGAATTTCATAAGGACCCAGAATATATATACATTGTCCCAGATAAATATTTCTTGGTGTTACACACGGAATGATAAACTTATATATACCCTCTATCACCACTGGTGGTGGTGGAGGGTATAAAAACTCTATATGGTATTGATTGGATGCTACGCACATTTTTATGTTCACTTTTTGAATAACAGCTCTAACATCAAATTTCTAGGCTAAATATAAAAAACATGAACCAATTTTCAAGAAATTTGGCAACAGACAGTGTATTTTTAGAATTAACTTTTTGATCTGGATTTTATGCTTCATGAAATTTTGCACGACAACAGTTCTATTGTGGAAGGTTGACGAAGAGAATATTTAATACATTAAATCTGAATAAATACACCTATACCACTAATTTCGGGCCTGTTATGATCTTAATGAAATGCAATGACCTTTTTCCGTCCATTTTTTGTTACATTTAAAATGCTCATTTTAATCAAAAATTTATTTTTATTTGAAAACTCTAAAATGTTTGTAGGTCCTTAACTTACTTTACGATTAGGTAAAATAAAAATCTGTAATCAATTTAATTTATTATCAAAAATCGATTTTCATCTAAAGCGTAAAATCGGTTGTGGATTCGTATACCCCATCACTTATATTTTCCACGCGAAAATTATTCTTATTTCAAAACCTGTAATCCGCTGCACAGTGGTATAGGAAAAAAAAAGAGGGAAATAATTCGGTAACTTCTAAACGGTTAATCCGATTTGAATGAAATTTGGTATGCACAAAGAGGAGGTGCTGTCGAGTTTAGGTTTTGAATTTGGACCTTATAGGCCAACCAGGGGCCCGGCGGGGGGCCCTCAAATTAGGACACCTCGGCTATGTTAAATTTTTAAAACGATCCTATCTCTTCATTTGAGTTCCGATTTAAAAAGAATCTCCTCATCGAGCACTATAAAAAATGTCGTCGTAGCAGTAATTATCTCTTATAGTTTAGGAGATATTCGCATTTGAAAATTAAAATTTTAAAATTATTACCGTCCTTACTTTAGTTTTTTGATAATATTCGCTTAACAACAAGTTTATATACAGTATTGTTCGAAACCTAAGCAACTTTTTTTGGCATTGTATACAAAGTGCTATATTTTCTATTTTAATTGATTTATTCCATATTATATAATTTATAATAATAATATTATGTGTCTACATTATAATAACAACAACAAAAGTTTAATTCCATTTCGCTGTGAGTTACAAGAAAATAATAACTGAATTATCTCCATAAATAGCTGTTCGAAACTTAAGCAACTTTTTGATCTTCTTATGAAAATCTTTGGTCCTTTTGAGTTCCAAACACCTTTATCGAATAGATTAGTTACTAGTGTTGTTCGTAATGAATCCCAATCGGATTTTAAGCCATTTGCCAGCTGTAACGTTTTCTAAAACTGCGAGTTTCGACCCAGCGCTTCAGAATGCCGAACAGCATCTCTAAGGGGCTTGAGACAGGAGATTTTGATGGACAATCAAATAATTTGGGTCCCATTATACGATAACTACTCTTAGATCAACTTTGCCAAAGGTTTTGGTTCATTATCATGCTGAAAATCGCAATAAAGTAAGTTGTTTTGTTCGGTGTACTCAATCATGTGATTCATTTTGTTGGCGAAAAACGTCCCAAAGGGAAAAACAATCCAACTTTGTTTGTGTTTCAACATCAGGACTAGCTCTTCTCTTCAAAAAACGTGGCCAGAGCCTTAAATTTTTCCTCTCCATTCATGATTGGGCCTTTACTAAAAGGGTATATTGTAATATTTCCTTCCGCCTTTGAGCCTCGCATACTCTATTTGAATTTAAGAAGGAAAATGTGGAACCGTTTGTAAATAAAACTGTTTTTACTAGTCTTGCGTAATCTATTTCAATATTTTACCCAAAATTGTACAAAATTTGTGAAAAAATCGAATTTCTATAAGTAAATTCTGTGCCATGTCACTGCGGGATTCATATGCGGTTATATGATCGTACATTAAAGGCTTAAAAAAACATGGAGGTCAAACAATTAAGGTTGTGGGCAAGATTTTTGGTGAGTAGAGTAAGTCCTGATGTTGAAATATAAATAAAATTGGATTGTTTTACTTCCTGGGACATTTTTGGCCAACAAAATGAACCATTGGATTAAGTACATAAAACAGAACAACTTACTTTATTGCGATTTTCAGCATGATAATGAACCTAAACCTTTGGCAAAGTTGATCTAAGAGTAGTTATCGAGTAATGCGACCCAAACTCTTTGATTGTCCATCAAAATCTCCCGACTCAAGCCCCTTAGAGATGCTGTTCGGCATTCTGAAGCGCTGGGTCGAAGCTCGCAGTTTTAGAAAACTTTGTAGCTTGCGAATGGCTTAAAATCCGATTGGGATTCATTACGAACTACACTAGTAACTAATCTATTCCATAAAGGTGTTTGGAACTCAAAAGGACCAAAGATTTTCATAAGAAGATCAAAAAGTTGCTTAAGTTTCGAACAGCTATTTATGGAGATAATTCAGTTATTATTTTCTTGTAACTCACAGCGAAATGGAATTAAACTTTTGTTGTTGTTATTATAATGTAGACACATAATATTATTATTATAAATTATATAATATGGAATAAATCAATTAAAATAGAAAATATAGCACTTTGTATACAATGCCAAAAAAAGTTGCTTAGGTTTCGAACAATACGTATCAAGCAGTGAAAGAATTATGTAAAAATCATGACTGAGTCCAAAGTTATAGGCATTTAAATTTAAAAAATTAAAAAGGGCGATTTTTTTGCCATTTTCTTTTTAAGTTATCTAAAAAGTTTCTAAGAAGATGTATATAGAATTTATACTTTTTGGAAAGCTGACTTTACATAAAATACGATAAATGAAACAAAACCTAAAAATTTTTGATACCGAGGGGACCAGGTCCATCCAAAAAAACCCTATTTTTTATGGAAAATTCAATTTTGAGCAAAAATTCTCAAATCGCATAGTCGATATCAAATTATAGTGACCTGTTTTATATGACCCAATATGTTCTTAATCATTTTGTAACGGGTTTCGATAACCCCGCCCAAATCCCATTTTTGGGATTTTTTAAAACTTTTTTGGGAATTCCGGGATTTCTAATAAGAAAATTCGAAATTTTTATTTAATTTTGGATTTTGAGTAAAAAAATCTACCTAACTGTAAAATTTCATCAAAAAATATTCATAAATAAAATTTTTATTGCAATTTGAAAAATTTGTATCTTCGCAAAAACTGAATAAAAAACATTTTTTAATTTTTTTTTAAAAAGTATTCCGCGAATTTTTTAATTTTCAAAAATTATATACAGGAAAATAGACAAAATTGAAATAGACCTATTGTTTTTTAAGTGACAAATTTATTTATTTGAGACTGCATAGAACACTTCCTTGAGCTAAACTGATGATATGCTTAAAGTCTCTATTCCTCGATTCTTGGGGTTCTTCTGTAAGCTCTCCTAAAGGCAGAATCCATGACATAATATCTTTTGAACTGTAGGTGCCATTTCTTTCCAGGGATATAATTCCAAAAGTAATTTAGAAACTTTTGTAGAATACTCTCCAAATTTTGTTGCGTTCACTTTATGATTGCTATTTATCGCCATTAGAATAATATTGACCTTTTGCAGTAAATCCATATTAATTCCGGTTATTTCGGAAGTAGTTTCAAAATGTTTGAAAAAACGTCTATCGGTATAACCATCGTTTGTGCTTCCATATCCTGTGAGTGGTTTATCAATATTTAATCCCATCCGCTTTTTAAATTCCTCTTGAATTCTTCTTTTCTCACTGGCTCTCATTTCCATTAACTCCTTATTGTTATTTGCACTTTTGTTTGCATTTTCCGGTATGCTTCTGTAATTTAAAACATATGCTAAATGTAGAAAATGTTCCAGAAATCGTATGCGAGCATGTAGGGGGGATATTCCAAATTGTAATGTTTCCTCATTTATTGACCTTTGCTTGGAAATATTCGAAAATTCTGATTTTTTATCACCACATATGTAGCAGTACCAAGTAGATGATGTTCCTGTAATGGCATTTCCAACTTTCCCATCAATCATTGTAAGTTTTAAATCATAGGACATGTTAAAAGAATAATTTTTCTATTTCGATTGTTATAGGTTCCAAGTTTTTAATTTCTGCTTCAATACGATTTATCAAATCTTGCGTTGTTGTTTTGGATTCCTTTATATACTCAAAGCTTATTGGCCTACAAAAAGCTTTGGATCCTGGAGTCGAATTCTTCCAAATATCATCGAAACTGGTTGATGGAGAATCGCTGTCAGCATACTTTCGAATTCTTAATGGAACTAGCCATGCCATAAATACACTTTTATACTCGGAAGATGATTCGAACACTCTTCAGTTTTATATCAACTGATTTTATAAAATTTTCAATTTTACATATATCAGTTTTATCCACTTTATTTTTATGTGCAGTTTCAATATATTTCAATAAGAAGTTGACTTTATCTTGAAAAGGAGCTGAAGAGTGTTCAAATAAAATGGAGCACAAATCATTTTTTTAGTACGATCGCCAGGTTAGAAAATTACAAATAATTACAAATAGATATAAACCTGTCTTATATATTAATTACAGGTACTTAAATTAAATTAAATTAAATTATTTTTTAATGGGTTATGATATTCTACCTAATATGTCTAACGTTTCCTTATGTAATGAATTTTTCCTCAATAGGTCACTGTAATAAGCTACCCAGCAAAAACTCGGTAATGACTTTCAGTTGTAACTACTTACCTATTAACATACTTTTCAATGACTACTACATATCGTCCTGATTACATATAAGTAGTCTAATAACGTCTTATTAATAATGTGTTATATAAATACTTTCTAAATCATTAGTAATCTTCTCCGTGAAGATATAGAAGCTGCATATGTTTTTACGTACTATTTACATTGACTACTTTTTCTAATTACTTGTAAGCGGTTTTGGTAAGTACTTGCCTCCAGTGACATCACCATGTCAAAATAATGACTTAAAATGCTATTGTGTAAGTAAATTTTAGCATTTTAACTCCTCACATGGTAATGAAACTTTTTGCTGGGTACCTATTAAAGTGACCTATAGGGGTAAAAATCATTACAGTTTAAAAAATAATACCTGAACATTTTTTAATATATGTAACAAATTTAACAGTTAACCTTATGGATGAAAATAATAGTGCTAGGTAAATTTTCTAAAAGATGTTGAGTTTTCCCTAATTAATTTGTCACTTAAAAAACATTAGGAAAGGTAATTTTATCTATTTTTCAAAACTGTATATAATTTTTGAAAATTAAAAAATTCTCGGAATACTTTTTTAAAAAAAAATTAAAAAATGTTTTTTATTCAGTTTTTGCGAAGATACAAATTTTTCAAATTGCAATAAAAATTTTATTTATGAATATTATTTGATGAAATTTTACAGTTAGGTAGATTTTTTTACTCAAAATCCAAAATTAAATAAAAATTTCGAATTTTCTTATTTGAAATCCCGGAATTCCCAAAAAAGTTTTAAAAATCCAAAAAATGGGATTTTTTGGTTTTTTGCCTATTATATCCATACCAGGGTCGGGGTTATCGAAACCCGTTACAAAATTATTAAGAATATATTGGGTCATATAATACAGGTCACTATAATTTGATATCGACTATGCGATTTGAGAATTTTTGCTCAAAATTGAATTTTCCATAAAAAATAGGTTTTTTTTGGATGGACCTGGTCCCCTCGGTATCAAAAATTTTTAGGTTTTGTTTCAATTATCGTATTTTATGTAAAGTCAAAAAGTATAAATTCTATATACATCTTCTTAGAAACTTTTTAGATAACTTAAAAAGAAAAAGATACTTTTTTCTCAAAAAAATGGCAAAAAATCGCCTTTTTTTAATTTTTTAAATTAAAATGCCTATAACTTTGGACTCAGTCATGATTTTTACATAATTCTTTCACTGCTTGATATATAAACTTGTTGTTAAGCGAATAAAAAAAATGGCGAAAATCGGGAATATTTGGACCCGCTATTATCAAAAAACTAAAGTAAGGACGGTAAAAATTTTAAAATTTTAATTTTCAAATGCGAATATCTCGTAAACTATAAAAGATAATTTACTGCTACGACGACATTTTTTATAGTGCTCGATGAGGAGATTTTTTTAAATCGGAACTCAAATGAAGAAATAGGATCGTTTTAAAAATTTAACATAGCCGAGGTGTCCTAATTTGAGGGCCCCCGCCGGGCCCCTGGTTGGCCTATAAGGTCCAAATTCAAAACATAAACTCGACAACACCTCCTCTTTGTGCATACCAAATTTCATTAAAATCGGATTAACCGTTTAGAAGTTACCGAATTATTTCCCTCTTTTTTTTCTTATACCTCTGTGCGCTGCATACCATAAAAAAAACTATTTTAAAACAGAATCGGGAATTTTTTATCAAAGTTATATTGTTGTAGATCTGAATATATTACTCCCATCACTTATATTTTCCACCGGTAAACTATTTTTATTTCAAAACCTTTAATTTGCTGCATATCCTCAGAAAATAACAATTTCAAAAGAGAATCGGATGTAGTTTCCTACGATCGAGAAAACTATAAACTATATTAGATCTTGAATGAATGTCTACGATGCCACTTTTGTATGCAGTACTGAACAAAAAAATATAACTATATTAGATCTTGAATGAATGTCTACCATGTAACTTTTGTATGCAGTACTGAACAAAAACCGCTCCTAAAATAGGGTAAATAATATATTCATATTACATTTTTCACAAAAATTCGAATTTTAAATTTAAATCTACAAATCCATCTAGAACATCTCCCCTTAAAATTTCTATTTATATAACTCTTTAAAAATTTACTTTAAATAACTCTCAATTCGAGAAAAAATATAGATCCGTAATTACTCATATTTTTCATACAAAAATATAAAATTTAAATTTATTGTTAAATCGAGATAACAACAAGTAGGAAAGTATATACGGGCATGGCCGACCATATAATACCCTACACCATGACTATATTTTTAAAATTTTTTTATTTTTTATAAAGAAACTTTTATGTTCAATTTTACCTTAATTCCAAAGTATTTAAGCAATTTATTGATAAAAAAAACTAATTTTCTAAATGACGCTTTATATAGGAGTATAGGTCAAACATGGGCCGATCCTCATTAAATTTGGGAAAAGGATATATGTTTAAATATCAGATGTTTGTTGAGTTTCATTGCGATACAAATGGTTACAAGTCAATTTTAGACGTTTAAGACATTTTTTGAAGGAGGGTTCATTACGATAACAAATAAGGGCCGATCATTACGATACTTACATAAAACTTATTTGTGCTAATTTTAAGAGTGATTAGGGTGCCGTTGTATGGGGGCTAGGTGAAATAATGGACCGATTTCAACCATTTTCAATAGGCTGTCCCTGTAACCAAAAAACCATCAAAAATTATCTTGATATAAATTCGGTTGCCATTTTAAAAATGCAGCTCAAGTCTAATAAACGATTACATGTATTTGACTACTCATTAGAGTGTTCTGAAAGACAGCACTTTTGCAAATCTTATATAGGTATACTTCTGAATCGATGCATATAAAGCATTGTTCATATAAAATATAGATGAAATCATCTTTCAATATCTTTTTATACTTTTAGAAAATTATCCACCAAAAATTTTGCACGTATGTAGCACCGTATTTATTCCAAGCTTTTCAAATTAAATAATAAATTGAATAATTCCAGCACACATTTTCCATTTACCATTAACAAATTCCGAAATTTTTTAAATAGAGGAAGATGTGGATATTTTAATAAGTAAAATTATTTGGGTAACTTTTTTGTATATCTTCCGATATTTGAATCAAGCTCTTGTGTAGAAACGAATGTATGATGATTTTCATGGAATTATCTTGCATAGTTTTCGAGAAAATTACATCAGAATGGGTAAAAAAATGCTTATTTTTTTCAGAGTTGTTTTAAATTTTGATTCATAACTTTTCCCGATGTGAACCGATTTTGCTCATTTACAATACCAAACTGTCTAGGACAATAGAGAATCTTTTGGTCGAATTTCATTAATCTAGTTGGTATCGTTTTTTATACAGACAGACGGACGGACTGACGGACATAGCTAAATCGACTCAGAATTTGATAAGGACCCAGAATATATATACTTTGTTGGGTCTCAGATGAATATTTCTTGGTGTTACACACGGAATGACAAAGCTATACATATATACTCTATATCACCACTGGTGGTGTTGGAGGGTATAAAAACGCTGGTTTTACTCTTTAATGAACAACTCAAAATTGTTTGTCAAATTAAAAGTAGTTTTGTTTTCTCTGTCAATATTCAAGGATTCTTCATATTTTCCTAAGGCAGATAAAACGTAATTTTGTTCTTTTTAAAGGAATTTGAAATCAATGAGCTCAAATTTTTCATGATTTTGTGCAGAATTTCTCATAATCGTTTTAGAGTTTTTTCAATTGCATGTACTTTTTCAAACAGCAAAAAAATCGCCTGAAATTTTTTACGTTTAATGGTACGTATTTTTGAAATTAATAAAATGCCCCGAAGACTTTTGCATCTTTACACCAGTGGCACTACAATTCAAAGTACGGAGTGACGTAATTTAAACTGAACAATTCTTTAAATCTACTGCACGTGGAAAAAATAAAACAAATCATTTGAAAGTGTCCTTAGTTCCCTACCAGTGATTGAAAATGCTGATTTCAGTATAATTTCTCAAAAAAAGTTTTTTAATTTTTTCTACAAATTAGTCAAAATTTCCTAATTTAGGCACATTTTCAATTTCTAAAATTTTAAGGACTTTTTGTTCAAAAGGCAGAAAAATAAAAATACTATTTTATCCTTATAAGATAAATTTTGATATCTATTTCAAAAAAAGTCATTACAGATAGAAAAATATTATCTTTACTTTTTGAAGAAACACGGGCAACGCCGGGTACACGCAGCTAGTATATGTATATAAAACAGACTTTTTGTTTGTTACGCTTTCACGGCAAAACTACTCAACCGATTTACAGGAAATTTGGACCGCTAATCGGTCTAACCCCAATGGGAACAATAGGCTATATAAGATCATGATCATGAACTATTACACCAAATTTACGTTCAAGCATACAAAAAAGTACTAATCCGATTTTTATGAAATCTGTTATAATGAATGTTGTGAAATGAACAGTACGACACATTACATCTTCAAAACGTATAATAAATAATAATAAATATATATGAGACTCTTTTTTTACTCTTTCACTACATAATTACTAAACCGATTTACATAAAATTCGGCATATTAATAGGTCTAACCTCAGAAGTTAAAAGTGACTCTTGGATACTATGCACATTTTTATGTTCACTTTTAGAATAACAGCTGTAACACTAAAATTCTAGGCTAAATATAAGAAAACATGAACCAATTTTCAAGAAATTTGGCAACGACTGTGTATTTTTGGAATCAACTTTTTGATATGGATTTTATGCTTCATGAAATTTAGCATGACAATAGTTCTATCGTGGAAGGTTAGGTTAGTTCGAGGAAGATAATCTAATCCGAATAAATACACCTATACCATTAATTTCGGGCCTGTTGTGATCTTAATGAAATGCAATGACCCTTTTCCGTCCATTTTTTGTTACATTTATAATGCTATTGATATATACTTCTTATAGTATGAGAATTATTATTTAGGTAGTTAAAATTTTAATCAAAAATTTATTTTTATTTAAAAACTCTACAAATTTGTAGGTCCTTACTTACTTACTTACTTTACGATTAGGTAAAAAAATCTGTAATCAATTTAAATTATTATCAAAAATCGATTTTCATCTAAAGCGTAAAATCGGTTGTAGATTCGTATATCCCATCACTTATGTTTTCCACCGGAAAGCTCTTCTTATTTCAAAACCTCTAAATCCGCTGTATATCCTCAAAAAATAACTATTTTAAAACGGAATCGGATGTAGATTACTACGATCGAGAAAATAGCATATGGAAATCTTTTATCAAAGTTATATTGTTGTAGATCCGTATATATTACTCCCATCACTTATATTTTCCACCGGAAAACTATATTTATTTCAAAACCTGTAATCTGCTGTATATCCTCAGAAAATAACGATCTTAAAAGAGATTCGGATGTAGTTTGCTACGATCGAGAAAACTATAAACTATATCAGATCTTGAATGAATGTCTACGATGCCACTTTTGCATGCAGAATAAAAACTACTGAATAAAAACCGCTCCTAAAATAAGTTAAATAATATATTCATACTAGCTATACCCAGTGTGCTTTGCTACCCTAAAAGCAATATAAATAAAAAATTCTTCTTAATAATTTTGAAGATTCTAACTGTAATGTTTTCCAGAGATACATTTTTTCCGAACGTTAATTAAGATTTTAATGTAATCGATGACAAATTAAAAAAAAATCTAATATTTTTCCGGATAGACGAAATTTTATATTTAATTCATATAGGCCAAGACCCCATTGAAAGTCCGCCCGTTATTCTCTAAATGTTCACATTAATGTCAAAGATCTTCATGTAGAATTTGAAGATTCTAGCTCTAATAGTTTCTCAGATATACGAATTTTTCTATTTAATTCATATGGGAACTCACAGCCCCCAGATGAAAGTCCGCCCTTTTTTTCTCCAAAATGTTCATATGTATAATAAAGTTCTTCTTGCAATATTTGAAGAATCTTGTTCTATTAGTTTCCCAGATAAGCGAAATTTTGTATTTAATTCATATGTGAGGTGCCAAACCCCCCATTGAAAGTCCGCCCATTATTCTCTGAATGTTCTTATGAATGTCAAAGTTCTTCAATTAACATTTGAAGATTCTAGCTCTAATAGTTTCTCAGATATAATATTTTCCTATTTAATTTATATGGGGGCTCCAAGCCCCCCATGACGAAAGTCCGCTCTTTTTTCTCCAAAATTCAGATGAATATTTAAGTTCTTAGTGCAAAATTTGAAGAATTTAGTTCTATTAGTTTCCCAGATAAACCAATTTTTGTATTTTATTAATATGGGAGGTGCTGCTCCCCTCATGGGTAGTCCGCCAATTTATTTCCCAAAATGTTTACATGGATGTTAAAGTTACTCGTGCAAATTTTTAATATTCTAACTATAATAGTTTCCAAGATAAACGAATTTTTGTATTTAATTTATATGGGTGGTGCCACGCCCCCTAATGCTAATCCGCCCACTTTTTTGTCTTAATAATTATATTGATACTAAAGTTGCTCCGACAAAATTTTAAGACTCTAACTAGTAGAGTCGCTCAGAGATACGAAGTGAATAGTGGCTTAATAGGGGCGTGGCACGTCGCCCACATACATACATACATCATACGACATACTAAATACATAAATACATACATTACATACATACATACATGACATACATACATACATACATACATACATCCATACATACATACATACATACATACTACTACATACAACATACATCATACAACATACTAAATACATACATACAACATACATACATACATACATACATGCATACATACATACATACATACATACAGACATACATACATACATTACTAAAATACATACATACATACCTACATACATACATACATACAGTACATACACATACATCATACTACATACTACATCATACTACATACATAATACATACATACATAAATACATAAAACATGCATACATACATACATACAACTACTACATACAACATACATACATACTACATACATACATAACTAACATACATACTACATACATACATACTACATACATACATACATACAATACATACATACATACATACATACATACATACATACATACATACTACATACATACATACATACATACATACAGACATACATACATACATACATACATACATACATACATACACACACACTTTCATTTTTATATATATATATTATTTAATGTTAATGTAAATGAATGCATTAATTCAAAATATTTAATGTTTAATTGCAAATTTAATGCATTAAATGTACCCATGTTAATGTTAATGCAATAAAATTTCATTAACAGTAATTTTTTTGAATGTTGAAAAAATTGTTAATGCATTAAATTTTTTAATGCACTTATCCCAGGTCTGTCTAATAGTTTGTATTGCTAGTCCGCCAATTTATTACCCAAATATTCACATTTATGCCAAAGTTATTCGTGCAAAATTTGAGTATTTCAGCTCTAATAGTTTCTGAGATATACAAATTTTTGCATGGGAGGTACCAAGCCCCCCTAAAGAATGTCCGCCCGTTTTTCCCCACATGTTCACATGGATTTTAAAGTTCTTCCTGCAAAATTTGAAAATTCTAGCTCTAATTGTTTCTCAGATAAACTAATTTTTTTATTTAATTCATATGGGAGGTGCCTCGCCCCCTATTGCTAGTCCGCCTATTTTTTGTCCTAAATATTCATGTTGTTAATAAAGTAGCTCCGAAAAATTTGAGAACTCTAACTGTTATATTTTCTCAGATATACTAATTTAAGATTTTATTATATGGGAGGTGTCACGCCCACTATAGATAGGCCGCCCATTTTTTCCACATATGTTCATATGGATGTCAAAGTTGTCCATACAAACTCTGAGGACTCTATCTGTTGCAGTTTCTGAGATATGCAACTTTTAATTATTATTTTGGATGTAGGCGTGGCACCTCGCCCACTTAAAATTTCTAAATAAGAAGTAGCCTATAGTTCCTTCCAGACATACAGGAAGGCACTGTGAAAATTTCAAGAAAATCGGTCCAGCAGTTTAGCCGTCTATAGACTTCAAACAAACAAAACCACAAACAAATAAACACACATTCATTTTTATATATATAGATTACATTTTTAACAAAAATTCGAATTTTAAACTTAAATCTACAAATCCATCTAGAAAATCATTCATATCTCCCCTTTAAAATTCTATTTATATAACTCTTTAAAAATTTACCTTTAATAACTCTCAATTCGAGAAAACAATAAAGAAACGTAATCATTCATATTTTCCATACAAATCGAGTTTTATATCAAAAATATAAAATTTAAATTTGTTGTTAAATCGGGATAACAATAAAAATCAGCAATAAGTTAAATAAACCAAAATTATCTTGATATAAATTCGGTTGCCATTTGTTAAATGCAGCTCAAATCTAAAAAAACATGATATGTATTTGACTACTCATTAGAGTGTCCTGAAAGACAGCACTTTTGCAAATCTTATATAGGTAGACCTCTGAAACGATGCATATAAAACATTGTTCATATAAAATATGGATGAATTCATCTTTCAATATCTTTTTATACTTTTAGAAAATTATCCACCAAAAATTCGTATGTAGCGCCGTATTTATTCCAAGCTTTTCAAATTAAATAATGATTTTGAATAATTCCAGCACACATTTTCCAATTACCATTAACAAATTCCGAAATTTTTTAATTAGAGGAAAATGTGGATATTTTAATAAGTAAAATTATTTGGGTAACTTCTTTGTATATCTAACGATATTTAACCTTTATTTTTTCGGATTCAATAAGTGGTGTCTAAATCCACCCAAAACTTTAGTGTGGATGCATAAAAGCTTATGAATAAAAATAATATTTAAAAACATACTTTTTATACCCAACACCACTTTAGTGATGAGGGTATATTGGGTTTGTGCTGATGTTTGTAACGTACAATAATATTGGTCCTATACCCACCTTAAAGTATACCAATCGGCTTAGAATCATTTTCTGAGTCGATTTAGCTATGTTCGTCCGTCTCACAGTGGTATAGGAAAAAAAAAAGAGGGAAATAATTCGGTAACTTCTAAACGGTTAATCCGATTTTAATGAAATTTGGTGTGCACAAAGAGGAGGTGTTGTCGAGTTTAGGTTTTGAATTTGGACCTTATAGGCCAACCAGGGGCCCGGCGGGGGGTCATCAAATTAGGACACCTCGGCTATGTTAAATTTTTAAAACGATCCTATTTCTTCATTTGAGTTCCGATTTAAAAAAAAAAAAAAAAAGAATCTCCTCATCGAGCACTATAAAAAATGTTGTCATAGCAGTAAATTATCTCTTATAGTTTAGGAGATATTCGCATTTGAAAATTAAAATTTTAAAATTTTTACCGTCCTTACTTTAGTTTTTTTTGATAATAGCAGGTCCAAATATTCCCGATTTTCGCCATTTTGTTTTATTCGCTTAACAACAAGTTTATATATCAAGCAGTGAAAGAATTATGTAAAAATCATGACTGAGTCCAAAGTTATAGGCATTTTAATTTAAAAAATTAAAAAAAGGCGATTTTTTGTCATTTTTTTGGGAAAAAAGTATCTTTTTCTTTTTAAGTTATCTAAAAAGTTTCTAAGAAGATGTATATAGAATTTATACTTTTTGGAAAGCTGACTTTACATAAAGTACGATAAATGAAACAAAACCTAAAAATTTTTGATACCGAGGGGACCAGGTCCATCCAAAAAAACCCTATTTTTTATGGAAAATTAAATTTTGAGCAAAAATTCTCAAATCGCATAGTCGATATCAAATTATAGTGACCTGTTTTATATGACCCAATATGTTCTTAATCATTTTGTAACGGGTTTCGATAACCCCGCCCCTGGTATGGATATAATAGGCAAAAAACTAAAAAATCCCATTTTTGGGATTTTTTAAAACTTTTTTGGGAATTCCGGGATTTCTAATAAGAAAATTCGAAATTTTGATTTAATTTTGGATTTTAAGTAAAAAAATCTACCTAACTGTAAAATTTCATCAAAAAATATTCATAAATAAAATTTTTATTGCAATTAGAAAAATTTGTATCTTCGCAAAAACTGAATAAAAAACATTTTTTAATTTTTTTTAAAAAAAGTATTCCGCGAATTTTTTAATTTTCAAAAATTATATACAGTTTTGAAAAATAGACAAAATTACCTTTCCATTGATATATAACATGCCTACCTAATGTTTTTTAAGTGACAAATTAATTAGGGAAAACTCAACATCTTTTAGAAAATTTGCCTAGCACTATTATTTTCATCCATAAGGTTAACTCTTAAATTTGTTACATATATGGATGAAAATAATAGTGCTAGGTAAATTTTCTAAAAATTAAAAAATTCGCGGAATACTTTTTTTAAAAAAAATTAAAAAATGTTTTTTATTCAGTTTTTGCGAAGATACAAATTTTTCAAATTGCAATAAAAATTTTATTTATGAATATTTTTTGATGAAATTTTACAGTTAGGTAGATTTTTTTACTCAAAATCCAAAATTAAATAAAAATTTCGAATTTTCTTATTAGAAATCCCGGAATTCCCAAAAAAGTTTTAAAAAATCCCAAAAATGGGATTTTTTGGTTTTTTGCCTATTATATCCATACCAGGGGCGGGGTTATCGAAACCCGTTACAAAATGATTAAGAACTTATTGGGTCATATAAAACAGGTCACTATAATTTGATATCGACTATGCGATTTGAGAATTTTTGCTCAAAATTTAATTTTCCATAAAAAATAGGGTTTTTTTGGATGGACCTGGTCCCCTCGGTATCAAAAATTTTTAGGTTTTGTTTCATTTATCGTATTTTATGTAAAGTCAGCTTTCCAAAAAGTATAAATTCTATATACATCTTCTTAGAAACTTTTTAGATAACTTAAAAAGAAAAAGATACTTTTTTCCCAAAAAAATGACAAAAAATCGCCTTTTTTTAATTTTTTAAATTTAAATGCCTATAACTTTGGACTCAGTCATGATTTTTACATAATTCTTTCACTGCTTGGTATATAAACTTGTTGTTAAGCAAATAAAAGAAAATGGCGAAAATCGGAAATATTTGGACCTGCTATTATCAAAAAAACTAAAGTAAGGACGGTAAAAATTTTAAAATTTTAATATTCAAATGCGAATATCTCCTAAACTATAAGAGATAATTTACTGCTACGACGACATTTTTTATAGTGCTCGATGAGGAGATTCTATATACGAAATTTTTTTTAAATCGGAACTCAAATGAAGAAATAGGATCGTTTTAAAAATTTAACATAGCCGAGGTGTCCTAATTTGAGGACCCCCCGCCGGGCCCCTGGTTGGCCTATAAGGTCCAAATTCAAAACCTAAACTCGACAACACCTCCTCTTTGTGCATACCAAATTTCATTAAAATCGGATTAACCGTTTAGAAGTTACCGAATTATTTCCCTCTTTTTTTTTTCCTATACCACTGTGCGTCTGTACATGTAAAACTTGTAATCAAACTACAGGTCCCAATTCTGAAGATAATACAATGAAATTTGGCACATGATTTTCTATGGTATCGCAGACAAAGCCTATTGAAAATGGTTAAAATCGGTCCATAATTTCACCTAGCCCCCATAGAACAGAACCCCCCGAAAAGGGCTTCTGTGCTCATAATTATGTTAAATATATCGATAAAATACTGCACAACTAAGTTTTATAGAAGTCTTGATGACCCTGCCAAATTTCATAAAGATCGGGCCACATTTGACCCTAGCTCCCATACAAAGTCCCCTTCAGAAAATTACTTGAATGTCCCAAATTAGCTTATAAACACAAATATCGCGATGAAATTCAGCACAATAAAATATTATGTAAATATAAATATATTCACAAAATTTTATCGGGCTTGGTCCATATTTGCCCCTAGCCCCCATATAAAGCCTCTTTCAGAAAATTAGTTTTTCATCCATAAATTGCTTAAATGTATCGGAACAAGGGAATATTGAAGATAAATGCTTTATTATGAAAAATAAATCACATTTAATATTCATAACTGGTGTAGGGTATCATATGGTCGGCCACGCCCGACTATACTTTCTTACTTGTTTTAAATAACGTTTAAACAAATTATAGGATTCGAAAAATTTATTAATATGTTTCTCATTTGAATTTAAACAAAAAGTTTATTTAACAAATATTCTTACGTAAAAACAAAAATTTAAGTTTTAAGTTTAACAAAAAATTACTCTTACACAGAAAATATTAGACAAACTTAAAAGAATGTAAAACTATATGAATAAATTTTAAATGCATATTTTCACCGAGAAGTATACTTTAGTCAAAGCACGTCACGTACTATTAATTGCCTTTATTTTAGGACAACTTCGTCCAATTGGTCGCCACAATTAAAAAAATATTGTGATGTGACAAAAGTACATTTCTCGGTGTAAATGTCAATATTTTGTAGTATAGTCTAGTAAATGAGCAATATGTGTAATATGGATCCAATATTTTAGGTCAAATATTAGCACAAAGCATAACAACCCGCCTTTAACACTATATTGATGCACAGTAAAAAAACTCTAACTACTTTGGATGATTGTATGAAATAAAATTTACAATTGTAGTGACGTCTTCATCTCTGTTACCTCTGAAGAAATCACATACATATATACGTACTTCACCGGTAGGCTCTCACACAAGTTATTGAGTAAAAACTAAAAAAGGCAAGATCGTTAGAAATGTTTGTAAGAGAGCGGAGAGGGTATGCAGAATAAATAAATGAAATTTTGTTTGGTTGTGGAAAAAAGAAACCCAAATCAGGTTATAAAGTTATATGAATGTAAGTATGTATGTCTGTGGTTATATTTGAATGTAAGAAGCATAGATTGTATCAGATACCAACTGTATTAGTATCATCCCAGCAAAAAAATTTGAAGTTGTTAAAGAAGAAGGGATATTTTCATGATTTCTTTTGTACGTATTCTATTTAATGCGTTTTAAATACATGCCTAAATTCTAATAAATTTGTCATCAGTGAAGGCATGAAAAATGCACCCAAATTCACTCATGTAACTCCACTATAGGAATTGTAATATTTTACTATAATTTGGTATTCTCTTAGGAGATTTAACGAAAACGTGCATTTCATACAATAAATATTAAAAATTACATTAATTTTTTTTATTAGATTTTTGTTTTTGTAGGTACCTACCTACCTAGTAATATTAAGTCCATTTTAACATTAATAAGAGAAGGAAAAAACCAAGACTGTTTAACGGATTTTAAAACACAATGGGTATTTTTCCTCTGCATGAATTTAAATCCAATAAAAATCAGTTAGTTATGTTTTATCTTATTTTATTTTTATCAATATCACACAAAAAAATTATTTAAATATTGAAAATTAAATCGAAATACCATTATTAATGCATTTTTAAATAAATATAGTGCACCAATGAAAATTCGCTTGAGAATCATCGAATATTCATTGGTTATAAGAACTCATTTAAATGGCGAACTATTTTTCCAAATACGAACACATGCATGCCAATGACACGCTAATGTTAAAATCATGCATGTTTCCCCTAAATATGAACCAGTTCATTATCAGTTCAACCCATGCATTTACTACTTTTTTTGCACGTCTTTTTTTGCTGGGCATTTGAACCATCAAACCAGTCAGGCGGGCTGTCACACAAATACCCATCACCCTTTTTTATTTAAGCATGAATTAATGCGTCACTTATAGTCTTGCTAGTTCCAGCCTCAAAATATAACAACAAACTATAAACAATATCAGAACGATTGAGCGTTTATTTATTTACAATTTTCTTTTTCTAATGAATTTTTTATTTATTTTCGTGAATTACTTAATATGTACACATAGTACATACATATAAACAAATATTTGCTTTTTATGTATAAATTATAAATTGAAAAATAAATAGTAAAAAGTTGTGGGAGATAGATTCTCACTATAAGGGACTTACTACCTACAACTACGCCATGAAATAAATAATATTAAAAGTACAAAAGTTTTTGGAAAGAAAAAAGAAAATATTCGTCATTGGTGAAAAGTTATACAAGTTACAAAAACAAAACAGAAACCAAAACGAAAGAGGTAAACAAGGAGAAAAAAGAAAGTTGCAAATATTTAATTGAACATACAACGCATACGTACCAACCAATAAACATACAAATGTATAAATTGAAGTGATAATATATTGGTCAATAATTTATATTGTGTTTTTGTATTGATCAAATTTAATGTACTTAACTTTATTACCAGTGAAACCAGAAATGTGTAATTGTGTTAAAATAATATTTAAGGTTTAATTAAACTTAGTATACCAAACTATGACTTTACAAAGATTTTTTATATAAACTGGGGTTTTTGTTCAACAGATACTTGGTGTATTAATTATAAAATTAAAAAAACGTCATAAGAAAATCATACAGAATTTTCACGTGAAACAGGTATTTATTGGTTATTTCGAAGTATATTTTTATGCATGTTTCAATATGCAATGTTAAATTAATTAATACATTAATTTTTGAACAGTGAAGTTTTTATAGGATTTAATATCTTTATATTGCCAAGTCAATTAGTTTTTAAACTCTATCTATATTTGCAATGTTCGTACCCTCCCCCACCATCAGTGGTGATAGATGGTATATATAACTTTGTCATTCCGTGTGTAACACCAAGAAATATTCATCTGAGACCCAACAAAGTATATATATTCTTGATCCTTATGAAATTCTGAGTCGATTTAGCTATGTCCGTCTGTCTGTGTAAAACACGAAATTCACCCAAAAAATTCTTTATTATCCGGTACAGTTTGGTGTTGAAAATCAGTAAAATCGGTTAGCGACTTAAAAAGTTATGAGTAAAAATTTCAGACTACCTCGAAAAAATAAAGTTTTTTTTCCAACTTCTTAATTAGTTTTCTCAGAAACTACCAAAGATAATTCGATGAATTTTGTCACACATTGTTTTTGTGCCAGGGATCAAGTATGTTCAAACTCATAACAATTGATCCAATATTTCCCATAGCCCCCATACAAAGGTGTATATTCCCGGAAATTAGTTTATCGTTAATAACTCCCTATTATATATCGGTATCAACACAAAATTTTGTATGTACAAATATAATATGAATAAAAATCATACTACCAACACAGATCTCAGTCGGTCCACAATTGGTCATAGCTCCCATATAAGGTCCACTCCCAAAAATCACCTAAACGCACATATTTCATTGATAAATAAAGCTTTTGTGATAAAATTCGAGCTGAATATGATCTGTGTACATACAAATCATTCTACCAAATTTCTTTTCGGATCGGTCCATTATTGGTCATAGCTCCTGTATGCCTTATACTTCCAAAAATCACTTAAACGCACATATTTAATTGTCAAATAAAGGTATCTTGTTAAAATTCTACACAAATATGTTTCGTCTATATATGAATCACTCTACGAAATTTTTTTTGGATAGGACCATAATTGGTCACACTAAGGTCCACTTCCGAAAATCACTTAAACGCATATGTTTCATTGATAAATAAAGCTATCGGTATAAAATTCAACTTGAATATGTTTTGTGTACATATAAATCATTCTATTAATTTTTCCCCGGATCAGTCCATTATTGGTCATAGCTCCTATATAAGGCCCTCTTCCGAAAATAATTTAAACTCACATATTTCCTTGTCAAATAAAGTTATCTTGATAAAATTCGACACAAATATGTTTTGTGTACATACATATAAATCACTCTACTAAATTTTTCTGGAGAGGGCGGTTATTAGTCATAGCTCCTATATAAGGTCCACTTCCGTAAATCACTTAAACGCACATATTTTATCCTATATATATATAATACAGAATGTTTGTTTGTATGTTTGTTTGTTACGCTTTCACGGCAAAACTACTGAACCGATTTCCATTAAATTTGGACCGCTAATAGGTCTAACCCCAAAAGGAACAATAGGCTGTAAAAGATCTTGATCGGATGACACGCCCCTTTTTACGCCCACTTTTTGTAAAACTATTATTACACCAATTTTGCAATCACAATATGCAAAAACTACTAAACCGATTAACCTGAAATTTTGATTACCGATAGGTATAAGTTTGGAAAGAACTATAGGCTATATATAAGAACTTGATCAGATAACACGCCCTTTTCTACGCCCACTTTTTATAAAACTATCCTTACCTATATCTTATGGTAAAGAAAGGCTGTTTGTTACGCTTTCACGGACAAACTACTGAACCGATTTACATGAAATTTAGAACACTAATAGTTCTATTCTAAAGTGGAACAATAGGCTATATAAAATCATGATTTGACGACATGATTTTTATTATGCTCACTTTTTTCTATATAATTGTTATAGAAAATTTTCATTCGAGACTTACAGAAAACTACTGAACCGATTTACATGAAATTTGGTATACCGATCTCAGGATCTGGATCGGACGCCACGCCCCTTTTTACACCAACTTTTTGTAAAACAATTATTAAACCAAATTTACGTTCAGGCATACAAAAAAAATACTGATCCGATTTTCATGAAATCTGTTATAATGAATGTTGTGGAATGAACAGTACGACACATTACATCTTCAAAACCTATAATATATAATAATAATACATATGAAACTTTTTTTACTCTTTAACTACATAACTAATAAACTTATTTACATAAAATTTGGCATTTAATAGGTCTAACCTCAGAAGTTAAAAAAAACTCTATATGATATTGATTGAATGCTACGCATATTTTTATGTTCACTTTTTGAACAACAGCTATAACCCCAAATTTCTAGGCTATATATAAAAAACATGAACCGATTTTCAAGAAATTTAGCGACATACAGTCTATTTTTGGAATCAACTTTTTGATCTGGATTTATGCTTCATGAAATTTTGCATGACAATAGTTCTATCGTGAAAGGTTAGGTTAGTTTGAGCAAGATCCGAATAAATACAACTATAGCACTAATTTCGGGCCCGTTGTTATCTTAATGGATTGCAATGACCTTTTTCCGTCCACTTTTTGTTACATTTATAATGCTAAAGATCATGTTATATCCCAGCAAAAAGTCTGAAGTTTTTGGTAATAGCCAGTAGCTACTTCATACATTACTTGGTAATAAGTGTTCATTATCCACATTATTTCATTTAGCTGAATAGGTAATTACTGGTAAAAAACAAAACAATTTGGATTTGTTATAGCTCAATTGTCTAGGACGTTCATTTAACAAACAGGGGGTTCGTGGTACGAGCCCTGCTGGATACCGTTTATTTTTTTCAAAATGACATTAATTTATATTTTTTGTAAAAAGCCGTTCTCAAAATTACAAAAAACAACATGTTAATGGAGCATCGAGTAATCAAAAATTTTTTTTTATATGAAAACTCTAAAATGTTTTTAGATCCTTAACTAAATTTACGATTAGGTAAAATAAAAATCTGTATTCAATTTAATTTATTATCAAAAATCGATTTTCATCTAAAGCGTTTTCCACCGGAAAACTGTTTTTATTTCAAAACCTGTAATCTGCTGTATATTCTCAGAAAATAACTATTTTAAAACAGAATCTTTATTAGATCTTGAATGAATGTCTACGATGCCACATTTGTATGCAGAATAAAAACTGCTGAAGAAAAGTCGCTTCTAAAATAGGGAAAATAATATATTCATATTAAATTTTCACTAAAATTCGAATTTTAAATCGGCTGTGGTTCCTTTTATAATACCTAAATCTATATAGAAAATCATTCATATCTCCCCTTAAAATTTCTATTTATATAACTCTTAAAAATTTACTTTAAACAAGTAAGAAAGTATAGTCGGGCTTGGCCGACCATATGATACCCTTCACCAGTTATAAATATTAAATGTGATTTGTTTTATAACAAAGCATTTATCTTGAATATTATCTTGATTCCGATTTATTTAAACAATTTATTGACGAAAAACTCATTTTCTAAAAGAGGATTTATATGGGGGATAGGAGCAAATGTGGACCGATCCCGATAAAATGGACTGGATAGATTTGTATTTATGTAATATTTGTCTGTGCCAAATTTCATTGCAATAACAGTGTTAAAGAATGAATTGCGGATAATTAAGCCACTTTCTGGAAAGGCTTTGTATGGGGGCAAGGGTCAAATGAAGTCCGATCATTTCGAAATTCGGCAAAGTCATCAAGGCTTGTCTAAAACTTAGTTTTGCGAACATTCATTGAGATACATTTATATTAAACGTAATTATGAGCTCAAAACCCCTTTTCGGGGAGTTCAGTTGTATGGGGCTAGGTGAAATAATGGACCGATTTTAACCATTTTCAATAGGCTTTTCAAAACAAATGTGTATTCCAAATCGACTCAGAAAGTGATTCTGAGTCGATCGGTATACTTTAAGGTGATTATAGTACTAATATTTTAATGCGTTACAAACATCAGCACAATCGCATAATACCCTTTCCATTATAGTGGTTTACGGTATAATAACTCTCAATTTTAGAAAACAATAAAGATCCGTAATCATTCATATTTTCCATACAAATCGAGTTTTATATCAAAAATATAAAATTTAAATTTATTGTTAATCGAGATATCAATAAAAATCTATGATCAAGTAAATATGCCATTAAAAAAATTATCTTGATATAAATTCGGTTGCCATTTTTTAAATGCAACCCAAATCTAAAAAACCATGAAGATATGAATTTGACTACTCATTAGTAGGGTTCTTGAAATCGACTTTCGAATAATCGAACAATCGACTTTTTTTTCGAATAAAGTCAAAAAGTCGAAGTCGACTACATATTTTGTTCGTCTAAGAAAAAAGTCGAAAAGCCGACTTTGTAAAAAAGTCGTAAAGTCGAAAATAGTCGATTAGTCGAAAAGTCGTAAAAAGTCGACAAAATCGAAAAAAAAATCGGAAAACGTCGAAAACTGGAAAATAGTAGAAAAAAGTAGACTTTCCGTTTTAACTATAGACTATAGTTTTAACTATAGACTCTAAAGACAACACTTTTGCAAATCTTATATAGGTAGACCTCTCAAACGGTGCATAGAAAGCATTGTTCATATAAAATTTGGATAAATTGATCTTTCGATATCTTTTTATATTTTTAGAAAATTATCCACCAAAAATTCTGCACAACTCTTTCTGTATGTAGCGCCGTATTTATTCCAAGCCTTTCAAATTAAATAATGATTCTGAATAACATATTTTCCATTTACCATTTACAAATTAATTAGAGGAAGACGTGGATATTGTAAAATTTTTCATGATTTTGTGCAGAATTTTTCATAATCGTTTCAGAGTTTCTTCAATTGCCTGTACTTTTTCAAATAGAAAGAAAATCGCTTGAAATTTTGTACGGTTAATGGTACGTATTTTTGTAGTTAATAAAATACTCCGAAGTCTTTTGCCTCTATACACCAGGGGCACTACAATTCAAAGTACAGTGTGACCGAATTTAAACTGAACAGTTCTTTAAATCTACTGCACATCGGAAAAATAAAACAACTAATTTGAAAGTATCCTTAGTTCCCTACCAGTGATTGAGAATGCTGATTTCAGTATAATTTCTCAAAAAAGCTTCCTAAATGTTTCTACAAATTAGTCAAAATTTCCTAATTAAAGCTCATTTTCAATTTGTAAATTTTTAAGGGACATTTTGGTCCAGAAACTGACTTTAAGTATTAAACAAAATGCAGAAAAAATAATAACTATTCTATCGTTATAAGCTAACTTTTGACATATATTAAAAAAAGTATAGTCATTACAGATAGAAAAATATTCTCTTTACTTTTAGAAGAAACCCGGGCAACTCCGGGTACGCGCAGCTAGTTAATTATATACTGTTAAAGTGTTTTTACAATAACATTTCTGTAGATAAAAGCTATATTTCTGTTAAAATTTGTATCTATATAGCTATTTGGTTATATGTGATGTGCATTAGGTGATTTTCGGAAGAGGCTTTGTATGGGACCGATCGGACCCATATTATGGACCGATTGTGAAAAAAATTAAAAATAACATTTTGTATACAAATGTAATGTCTGTGTCAAATTTTGCATGGGTATCATTGTTTGGTAATGAGTAATGTTAATTTAAGTGATATCTGGGAGGGGACCTTATATGGAAGCTATGACAAAATATGGGCCGATCGTAAATTTTTTTTTTAAATAAAATTTATGTAAACTAAATTAATATTTGTGCCAAATGTTGTAAGGATATCATTATTTGGTAATGATTTATGTGCGTTTAAGTGATTTTTTGAAGGATACCAATATTTAATAATGAGTTATGTGCGTATATATGATTTTCGGGAAGGTACCTTGTATGGGAGCTAAGATCAAATATGGACCGATCTAGAAAACATTTTACAGTATCTTTTCTATATATAAAGGCAATATTTGTCCCTAAATTTGTAAGGATTCCATTATTTGGTAATGAGTAATGTGCGTTTTAGTGATTTTCGAGAGGGGACCTTGTATGGGAGATATGACCAAATATGGACCGATAGTAGAGAAATTTTACAGCATCATTTCTGTGTATATACGAAATTTTATTTAACAATATGTTATATGAGTTTAAGTGATTTTCGGGAGGGACCTTGTATGGGAGCTATGACCAAATATGGACCAATCGTGAAAATTAATTTTACTGTATCATTTCTGTATATAAAGGCGATATTTGTGCAAAATTTTGTGTTGATATCATTATTTGGTAATGTGTAATGTGCGCTTAACCGGTTTTCGGTTAATCTTGTATGGGAGCTACGGCCAATTATGGACCGATTCATTTCATCCTCTATATGAATTCAATTGACATAAAACTTTAACTTGTAAAAGTTTGTAAAGATATTGTCATTCTACCGGAAGATATACATACATTAGTATGGGAGGTATATGAAAATGTGGACCGATTCCGCCCATTTTTAACAGGAACTTAGCTTTCGTATGAAAACAATTGTGTGCTGATTTTTATGAAATTATATCTCATAGCTTTTGTAAAATTGTATTAGAATGTGTTAAAAAACCTAAATTTTTTCAGAGTTTTTTAAATTTTTATTCATAACTCTTTCCGCTGTAAACCGTTTTTGCTCCTTTTTAATACCAAACTGCCTAGGACAATAGTGAATCTGTTTGCCGAATTTTATTAATTTATTTAGCATCGTTTTTACGTGAGCGTGTTTTACACAGACGGACATAGCTAAATCGACTCAGAATTTGATAAGGACCCGGAATATATATTCTTTGTTCGGTCTCAGATGAATATATCCTGGTGTTACACACGGAATGACAAACTTATATATACCCTCTAGCACCACTGATGGTGGTGGAGGGTATAAAAACTATGAGAAACTACATTATTATTTTTTGCGGTAGTTAAATAAGTTCACGCACTAAATGTCTGTCCGCCTGTTTTTTAAAATCAGTTTTTTGAAGGCTCCATGTGTCTTCGGGATCCAAATATTAGATAATTCAATTAGATATTATTTTAAGTATTTAGCTGTTCATAAGAATCGGATATATAGTCAAAACAAATGTGATCAACTTTTTGATTAAAGGATGTAAAATATCATAATTGCGTAAAATTAAAAAGTCCTGGGATGTAGACAGTGATGAGTCGTGATGTGACAAAAGTATACTTCTAGGTAAAAATGCCATATATATTTAAATATTTTAATATTAAGTAAAAAATTTGGTTTGTATTAGAAATTGGGATTGGTTCGTGATGTTTGTGATTTCAAATGACCTAAAAAAATTATTTTCATAAATTATACAACATTGGCCATCTCGTAGTGTTAGTCCGGAGGGGTGAACGAAAAATGTGCGTGAAAAGATTTTTATATATGGGTAATTTCGTGTCAAGTGACCCAACTTTAAAAATCGATGCCTTGCACCAAGATTAGTACTATTGTATAGTAGGTCAAACACAAATTTTCAGCTATAATAACTCTCAATTTTAGAAAACAATAAAGATCCGTAATCATTCATATTTTCCATACAAATCGAGTTTTATATCAAAAATATAAAATTTAAATTTATTGTTAATCGAGATATCAATAAAAATCTATGATCAAGTAAATATGCCATTAAAAAAATTATCTTGATATAAATTCGGTTGCCATATTTTAAATGCAACCCAAATCTAAAAAACCATGAAGATATGAATTTGACTACTCATTAGTAGGGTTCTTGAAATCGACTTTCGAATAATCGAACAATCGACTTTTTTTCGAATAAAGTCAAAAAGTCGAAGTCGACTACATATTTTGTTCGTTTAAGTAAAAAGTCGAAAAGCCGACTTTGTAAAAAAGTCGTAAAGTCGAAAATAGTCGATTAGTCGAAAAGTCGTAAAAAGTCGACAAAATCGAAAAAAAAATCGGAAAACGTCGAAAACTGGAAAATAGTAGAAAAAAGTAGACTTTCCGTTTTAACTATAGACTATAGTTTTAACTATAGACTCTAAAGACAACACTTTTGCAAATCTTATATAGGTAGACCTCTCAAACGGTGCATAGAAAGCATTGTTCATATAAAATTTGGATAAATTGATCTTTCGATATCTTTTTATATTTTTAGAAAATTATCCACCAAAAATTCTGCACAACTCTTTCTGTATGTAGCGCCGTATTTATTCCAAGCCTTTCAAATTAAATAATGATTCTGAATAACATATTTTCCATTTACCATTTACAAATTAATTAGAGGAAGACGTGGATATTGTAAAATTTTTCATGATTTTGTGCAGAATTTTTCATAATCGTTTCAGAGTTTCTTCAATTGCCTGTACTTTTTCAAATAGAAAGAAAATCGCTTGAAATTTTGTACGGTTAATGGTACGTATTTTTGTAGTTAATAAAATACTCCGAAGTCTTTTGCCTCTATACACCAGGGGCACTACAATTCAAAGTACAGTGTGACCGAATTTAAACTGAACAGTTCTTTAAATCTACTGCACATCGGAAAAATAAAACAACTAATTTGAAAGTATCCTTAGTTCCCTACCAGTGATTGAGAATGCTGATTTCAGTATAATTTCTCAAAAAAGCTTCCTAAATGTTTCTACAAATTAGTCAAAATTTCCTAATTAAAGCTCATTTTCAATTTGTAAATTTTTAAGGGACATTTTGGTCCAGAAACTGACTTTAAGTATTAAACAAAATGCAGAAAAAATAATAACTATTCTATCGTTATAAGCTAACTTTTGACATATATTAAAAAAAGTATAGTCATTACAGATAGAAAAATATTCTCTTTACTTTTAGAAGAAACCCGGGCAACTCCGGGTACGCGCAGCTAGTTAATTATATACTGTTAAAGTGTTTTTACAATAACATTTCTGTAGATAAAAGCTATATTTCTGTTAAAATTTGTATCTATATAGCTATTTGGTTATATGTGATGTGCATTAGGTGATTTTCGGAAGAGGCTTTGTATGGGACCGATCGGACCCATATTATGGACCGATTGTGAAAAAAATTAAAAATAACATTTTGTATACAAATGTAATGTCTGTGTCAAATTTTGCATGGGTATCATTGTTTGGTAATGAGTAATGTTAATTTAAGTGATATCTGGGAGGGGACCTTATATGGAAGCTATGACAAAATATGGGCCGATCGTAAATTTTTTTTTTAAATAAAATTTATGTAAACTAAATTAATATTTGTGCCAAATGTTGTAAGGATATCATTATTTGGTAATGATTTATGTGCGTTTAAGTGATTTTTTGAAGGATACCAATATTTAATAATGAGTTATGTGCGTATATATGATTTTCGGGAAGGTACCTTGTATGGGAGCTAAGATCAAATATGGACCGATCTAGAAAACATTTTACAGTATCTTTTCTATATATAAAGGCAATATTTGTCCCTAAATTTGTAAGGATTCCATTATTTGGTAATGAGTAATGTGCGTTTTAGTGATTTTCGAGAGGGGACCTTGTATGGGAGATATGACCAAATATGGACCGATAGTAGAGAAATTTTACAGCATCATTTCTGTGTATATACGAAATTTTATTTAACAATATGTTATATGAGTTTAAGTGATTTTCGGGAGGGACCTTGTATGGGAGCTATGACCAAATATGGACCAATCGTGAAAATTAATTTTACTGTATCATTTCTGTATATAAAGGCGATATTTGTGCAAAATTTTGTGTTGATATCATTATTTGGTAATGTGTAATGTGCGCTTAACCGGTTTTCGGTTAATCTTGTATGGGAGCTACGGCCAATTATGGACCGATTCATTTCATCCTCTATATGAATTCAATTGACATAAAACTTTAACTTGTAAAAGTTTGTAAAGATATTGTCATTCTACCGGAAGATATTAACATTTACCGTTAATATGTACATTAGTATGGGAGGTATATGAAAATGTGGACCGATTCCGCCCATTTTTAACAGGAACTTAGCTTTCGTATGAAAACAATTGTGTGCTGATTTTTATGAAATTATATCTCATAGCTTTTGTAAAATTGTATTAGAATGTGTTAAAAAACCTAAATTTTTTCAGAGTTTTTTAAATTTTTATTCATAACTCTTTCCGCTGTAAACCGTTTTTGCTCCTTTTTAATACCAAACTGCCTAGGACAATAGTGAATCTGTTTGCCGAATTTCATTAATTTATTTAGCATCGTTTTTACGTGAGCGTGTTTTACACAGACGGACATAGCTAAATCGACTCAGAATTTGATAAGGACCCGGAATATATATTCTTTGTTCGGTCTCAGATGAATATATCCTGGTGTTACACACGGAATGACAAACTTATATATACCCTCTAGCACCACTGATGGTGGTGGAGGGTATAAAAACTATGAGAAACTACATTATTATTTTTTGCGGTAGTTAAATAAGTTCACGCACTAAATGTCTGTCCGCCTGTTTTTTAAAATCAGTTTTTTGAAGGCTCCATGTGTCTTCGGGATCCAAATATTAGATAATTCAATTAGATATTATTTTAAGTATTTAGCTGTTCATAAGAATCGGATATATAGTCAAAACAAATGTGATCAACTTTTTGATTAAAGGATGTAAAATATCATAATTGCGTAAAATTAAAAAGTCCTGGGATGTAGACAGTGATGAGTCGTGATGTGACAAAAGTATACTTCTAGGTAAAAATGCCATATATATTTAAATATTTTAATATTAAGTAAAAAATTTGGTTTGTATTAGAAATTGGGATTGGTTCGTGATGTTTGTGATTTCAAATGACCTAAAAAAATTATTTTCATAAATTATACAACATTGGCCATCTCGTAGTGTTAGTCCGGAGGGGTGAACGAAAAATGTGCGTGAAAAGATTTTTATATATGGGTAATTTCGTGTCAAGTGACCCAACTTTAAAAATCGATGCCTTGCACCAAGATTAGTACTATTGTATAGTAGGTCAAACACAAATTTTCAGCTATAATAACTCTCAATTTTAGAAAACAATAAAGATCCGTAATCATTCATATTTTCCATACAAATCGAGTTTTATATCAAAAATATAAAATTTAAATTTATTGTTAATCGAGATATCAATAAAAATCTATGATCAAGTAAATATGCCATTAAAAAAATTATCTTGATATAAATTCGGTTGCCATATTTTAAATGCAACCCAAATCTAAAAAACCATGAAGATATGAATTTGACTACTCATTAGTAGGGTTCTTGAAATCGACTTTCGAATAATCGAACAATCGACTTTTTTTCGAATAAAGTCAAAAAGTCGAAGTCGACTACATATTTTGTTCGTTTAAGTAAAAAGTCGAAAAGCCGACTTTGTAAAAAAGTCGTAAAGTCGAAAATAGTCGATTAGTCGAAAAGTCGTAAAAAGTCGACAAAATCGAAAAAAAAATCGGAAAACGTCGAAAACTGGAAAATAGTAGAAAAAAGTAGACTTTCCGTTTTAACTATAGACTATAGTTTTAACTATAGACTCTAAAGACAACACTTTTGCAAATCTTATATAGGTAGACCTCTCAAACGGTGCATAGAAAGCATTGTTCATATAAAATTTGGATAAATTGATCTTTCGATATCTTTTTATATTTTTAGAAAATTATCCACCAAAAATTCTGCACAACTCTTTCTGTATGTAGCGCCGTATTTATTCCAAGCCTTTCAAATTAAATAATGATTCTGAATAACATATTTTCCATTTACCATTTACAAATTAATTAGAGGAAGACGTGGATATTGTAAAATTTTTCATGATTTTGTGCAGAATTTTTCATAATCGTTTCAGAGTTTCTTCAATTGCCTGTACTTTTTCAAATAGAAAGAAAATCGCTTGAAATTTTGTACGGTTAATGGTACGTATTTTTGTAGTTAATAAAATACTCCGAAGTCTTTTGCCTCTATACACCAGGGGCACTACAATTCAAAGTACAGTGTGACCGAATTTAAACTGAACAGTTCTTTAAATCTACTGCACATCGGAAAAATAAAACAACTAATTTGAAAGTATCCTTAGTTCCCTACCAGTGATTGAGAATGCTGATTTCAGTATAATTTCTCAAAAAAGCTTCCTAAATGTTTCTACAAATTAGTCAAAATTTCCTAATTAAAGCTCATTTTCAATTTGTAAATTTTTAAGGGACATTTTGGTCCAGAAACTGACTTTAAGTATTAAACAAAATGCAGAAAAAATAATAACTATTCTATCGTTATAAGCTAACTTTTGACATATATTAAAAAAGTATAGTCATTACAGATAGAAAAATATTCTCTTTACTTTTAGAAGAAACCCGGGCAACTCCGGGTACGCGCAGCTAGTTAATTATATACTGTTAAAGTGTTTTTACAATAACATTTCTGTAGATAAAAGCTATATTTCTGTTAAAATTTGTATCTATATAGCTATTTGGTTATATGTGATGTGCATTAGGTGATTTTCGGAAGAGGCTTTGTATGGGACCGATCGGACCCATATTATGGACCGATTGTGAAAAAAATTAAAAATAACATTTTGTATACAAATGTAATGTCTGTGTCAAATTTTGCATGGGTATCATTGTTTGGTAATGAGTAATGTTAATTTAAGTGATATCTGGGAGGGGACCTTATATGGAAGCTATGACAAAATATGGGCCGATCGTAAATTTTTTTTTAAATAAAATTTATGTAAACTAAATTAATATTTGTGCCAAATGTTGTAAGGATATCATTATTTGGTAATGATTTATGTGCGTTTAAGTGATTTTTTGAAGGATACCAATATTTAATAATGAGTTATGTGCGTATATATGATTTTCGGGAAGGTACCTTGTATGGGAGCTAAGATCAAATATGGACCGATCTAGAAAACATTTTACAGTATCTTTTCTATATATAAAGGCAATATTTGTCCCTAAATTTGTAAGGATTCCATTATTTGGTAATGAGTAATGTGCGTTTTAGTGATTTTCGAGAGGGGACCTTGTATGGGAGATATGACCAAATATGGACCGATAGTAGAGAAATTTTACAGCATCATTTCTGTGTATATACGAAATTTTATTTAACAATATGTTATATGAGTTTAAGTGATTTTCGGGAGGGACCTTGTATGGGAGCTATGACCAAATATGGACCAATCGTGAAAATTAATTTTACTGTATCATTTCTGTATATAAAGGCGATATTTGTGCAAAATTTTGTGTTGATATCATTATTTGGTAATGTGTAATGTGCGCTTAACCGGTTTTCGGTTAATCTTGTATGGGAGCTACGGCCAATTATGGACCGATTCATTTCATCCTCTATATGAATTCAATTGACATAAAACTTTAACTTGTAAAAGTTTGTAAAGATATTGTCATTCTACCGGAAGATATTAACATTTACCGTTAATATGTACATTAGTATGGGAGGTATATGAAAATGTGGACCGATTCCGCCCATTTTTAACAGGAACTTAGCTTTCGTATGAAAACAATTGTGTGCTGATTTTTATGAAATTATATCTCATAGCTTTTGTAAAATTGTATTAGAATGTGTTAAAAAACCTAAATTTTTTCAGAGTTTTTTAAATTTTTATTCATAACTCTTTCCGCTGTAAACCGTTTTTGCTCCTTTTTAATACCAAACTGCCTAGGACAATAGTGAATCTGTTTGCCGAATTTCATTAATTTATTTAGCATCGTTTTTACGTGAGCGTGTTTTACACAGACGGACATAGCTAAATCGACTCAGAATTTGATAAGGACCCGGAATATATATTCTTTGTTCGGTCTCAGATGAATATATCCTGGTGTTACACACGGAATGACAAACTTATATATACCCTCTAGCACCACTGATGGTGGTGGAGGGTATAAAAACTATGAGAAACTACATTATTATTTTTTGCGGTAGTTAAATAAGTTCACGCACTAAATGTCTGTCCGCCTGTTTTTTAAAATCAGTTTTTTGAAGGCTCCATGTGTCTTCGGGATCCAAATATTAGATAATTCAATTAGATATTATTTTAAGTATTTAGCTGTTCATAAGAATCGGATATATAGTCAAAACAAATGTGATCAACTTTTTGATTAAAGGATGTAAAATATCATAATTGCGTAAAATTAAAAAGTCCTGGGATGTAGACAGTGATGAGTCGTGATGTGACAAAAGTATACTTCTAGGTAAAAATGCCATATATATTTAAATATTTTAATATTAAGTAAAAAATTTGGTTTGTATTAGAAATTGGGATTGGTTCGTGATGTTTGTGATTTCAAATGACCTAAAAAAATTATTTTCATAAATTATACAACATTGGCCATCTCGTAGTGTTAGTCCGGAGGGGTGAACGAAAAATGTGCGTGAAAAGATTTTTATATATGGGTAATTTCGTGTCAAGTGACCCAACTTTAAAAATCGATGCCTTGCACCAAGATTAGTACTATTGTATAGTAGGTCAAACACAAATTTTCAGCTCTATCGGTCAAGAACTGCCGGATTTAGAGGGGGTCAAAGTTGAACATTTTGGTCATACAGGGTTTTATTCAAGTGAGTGTAACTTTTCACCTATTGGTCCTAGCAAAAATTGTCCAAAGGAGTTCAGATAGCTATTTCGTCATTCTTTCCATTTTTTTATACCCACCATCAAAAAGACCCAGAAAAGTATATATATTCTGAGTCCTTATTAAATTCTAAGACGATCTAACCATGTCCGTCCGTCTGTCTGTTGAAAGCACGATAGAGTCCGAACGGAATGAGCTAGAGGGTAAATTTTCCATAAATGTTCTCTATAGATAAGGCTTGTTTGGTATTGAAAATGGGCAATATCCGTCCTCGTTTTCGGATAGCCCCCATACAAGTGCAACCCCGAAAAACAGCTTTAACAGGCATATCTGTTCTAAAAGTACGAGTATAGCGATGAAATTCGACATAAATAAGTCTCATATGATCCAAAATCTCCCTACCAAATTTTATGAGGATCGGTTCATAATTGCCCCTACCCCCCATATAAGGTCCCCTTCGGAAAACCACTATAACGCTCATTGCTGGCTTAAAAATAAGAATATAGCGATGAAATTCAACACAAATAAGTTTCATGTGAGTCAAAATCTCTCTACCAAATTTTATACAGATCGGTCCATAATTGACCGTACCCCATATTAGGTCCCCTTCAAAACATAACTTTAACGCTCATTACTGTCTTAAAAATACAAGTATAGCAATGAAATTTGACATAATTAAATCTCTGATGAGTCAAAACCTCTATACCAAATTTTAAGTGGATCGGTCCATAATTGACCTTACCCCCATATAAGGTCCCCTTCAAAAAACGACCTTAACGCTCATTACTTTCTAAAAATACGAGTAAAGCAATGAAATTTGACATAAGTAAGTCTCTTACGAGCAAAATCCTCTCTACCAAGTTTTATGAGAATCGGTCCATAATTGACACCAATCCCCCAATTAAGTTCCATCTCAGAAAACGACTAGAATTTTAAGAGGATCCAAATTTTACCATAAGCAAATTTACAGGAAATCAAAACATTAAAAAATTATTGAATACTAGCTGCGCGTACCCGGCGTTGCCCGGGTTTCTTCTAAAAGTAAAGAGAATATTTTTCTATCTGTAATGACTATACTTTTTTTAATATATGTCAAAAGTTAGCTTATAACGATAAAATAGTTATTATTTTTTCTGCATTTAGTTTAAAATTGAAAATGAGCTTTAATTAGAAAATTTTGACTAATGTAGAAACATTTAGGAAGCTTTTTTGAGAAATAATACTTAAATCAGCATTCTCAATCACTGGTAGGGAACTAAGGACACTTTCAAATTAGTCGTTTTATTTTTCCAATGTTCAGTAGATTTAAAGAACTGTTCAGTTTAAATTCGGTCACAGTGTACTTTGAATTGTAGTGCCCTTGGTGTATAGAGGCAAAAGGCTTCGGGGCATTTTATTAACTACTAAAAATACGTACTATTAACCGTAAAAATTTCAAGCGATTTTCTTTCTATTTGAAAAAGTACATGCAATTGAAGAAACTCTGAAACGATTATGAAAAATTCTGCACAAAATCATGAAAAATTTGGGCTCATTGAAAGATTTCAAATTCCTTTAAAAATAACAAAATTAAGTTTTTTCTGTCCTAAAAAATATGAAGATACCTTTAATTTTGACAGAGAAAGCAAAACAACTTTTAATTTGACAAACAATTTTGAGTAGTACATTAAAGAGTAAAACCGCCGGTTTTGTCTCATCATTGTTTCTCAAAAATACATCCATTTATACAAAAGTATGTTTAAACATATTATTTTTATTCATTAGCTTTTATTAAATCCGAAGAAATAAAAGTTTAAAGGTCAAATATCGTTAGATGTACCAAGAAGATACCCAAATAATTTTACTTATTAAAATATCCACGTCTTCCTCTAATTAAAAAAAATTTCGGAATTTGTAAATGGTAAATGGAAAATATGTGCTGGTGTTATTCAAAATCGACTTTTTCCGACTTTTTTCGACTTTTTTTACAAAGTCGACTTTTTTTATAGACGATAGTCGAGTTATCGACGTTTTTGGAACAAAATAGTCGACTTCGACTTTTTGACTTTATTAAAGTTTAAGTTTAAAGTCGATTGTTTAAGTTTAAAGTCGATTGTTCGAAAGCCAATTTATAGAACCCTACTTATAGTAGTCAAATTCATATCTTCATGGTTTTTTTAGATTTGGGCTGCATTTAAAAAATGGCAACCGAATTTATGTCAAGATAATTTTTTGATGGCATATTTACTTGATCATAGATTTTTATTGTTATCTCGATTAACAATAAATTTAAATTTTATATTTTTGATATAAAACTCGATTTGTATGGAAAATATGAGTGATTACGCATCTTTATTGTTTTCTCAAATTGAGAGTTATTTAAAGTAAATAGAAATTTTAAGGGGAGATATGAATGATTTTCTAGATAGATTTAGGTATTATAAAAGGAACCACAGCCGATTTAAAATTCGAATTTTAAAGATGATTCCAAAAATTTGGCAACATGCACATATTTCGTCAAAATCGGTTCATTTTTTATACCCTTTACCTTCGTGAGAAGGGTATATATAAGTTTGTCATTCCGTTTGTAATTTCTATAATATAATTTTCCGACCCCATAATGTATATATATTCTGGATCCTTATAAGTGGTGGAGTTGATTAAGCTATGTCTGTCTGTCTGTTTGTCTGTCCGTCTGTGTGTTTGTTGAAATCAGTTTTTAGAGGACCCCAGATATCGGCAAGATCCGAATCTTCAATAATTCTATTAGACATGCTTTCGAGAAGATCGCTATATAAAATCAGCAAAATCGGTCCATAAATACCGGAGATATGAGCAAAAAAGACAACCTCTGAAAATTTCATAAAAAAGAAAATTTTTTTCATGATTTGATATACGCAACAACAACAACACTGCTTATTCATTGAGTATTTCGTTTCATATGTTTGGATGGCTGTGTATTTCATTGCCTTGTGTATATTGTTTTGTTTTTTGGTGTATTCAGTTTCGTATGTTTGGAAATCTGTTGGTTTCATTGCGTTGTGTTTTTTGTTTTTTGTGTATTTCGTTTCGTATGTTTGGATGGCTGTTGGTTTTACTGCCTTGTGTATTTTGTTTTTTTTGTGTGTTTATTTCGTTTAGCGTTGTTGTTGTTCGTGTTGCTAGTGCTATAATAATGATATAAACCAGAAAATGAAATAAATTAAAATTTTAGAGAATTGATTTTTTTCTTATATATACTGTGGTGAAGGGTATATAAAATTCGGTACAGCCGAATATATCACTCTTACTTGTTTATATATAGCCTAGAAATTTAGTGTTATAGCTGTTGTTCAAAAAGTGAACAAAAAAATGTTTGGAGCATCCAATCAATATCATATAGAGTTTTTTATACCCTCCACCACAGTCTTGTCAACTATTTTATACTCAAAACGCACTAAAAAGCGCTAAAATTATATTTTTACACAGTCACTAAAAATATAGTATTTAGCTAAAATTTCTTTATTAAAAAAATTACCCCTTAATTGGAATTTTGATTCGGGAACGAAATTTAAAAAATTAAGTTTAATACAAATATGTTCGATTTTCTTATTCAATGACTAATTGCTATCATCGATCAAGATCTCAATAACTAGTCAAAGAGATTTTTTGAAATTCGCCATAATAAATTTTAATTAAACTCTTCATTTCCAAAAATACCAAGAGCCAAAACTTTGTGAAAAAAACTGAAGTAATCGTCAAACTGTGTTTCCTTCACAGTGAAGTTATAAAAAAATTATGCTAAATTTTTGTGAATCAAACTTTGTTCGATCAAAATTATTTTTGTATTATTCACATTAGAATATCAATAGTTTTCACGAAATGCAATTTTAATTTTAAGTTCAAGTTAACCTAACTAAAATTAAGTTAATTTACAACTTTTCCCTTTTTTGACGTGAAAAACTTCCCTTGTTGTGATTTTTTTATAGAATTTTCTAATCAATAAAAAGCTGTTATTGAGCAGAGTACTATCTAAAATTATTCTGTTTTATCTTTATTGTTAAACTAGAATAATTTTATGTTATTAAAAAGATTTTTCATTTCTTGAAAAAAGCGCTAATTTAGCTCCTTTTTCCAAAAAAGCGCTAAGAGGAAAAAATGCGACTTTTGGATTGTTAAAAGGCGCTAAATCTAGCTCCAAAAGCGCTAAATTGGCAACGATGCTCCACCACCATCAGTGGTGATAGAGGGTATATATAAGTTTGTCATTCCGTGTGTAACACCAAGAAATATTCATCTGAGACCCAAGTATATATATTCTGGATCCTTGTGAAATTCACTATTGTCCTAAGCAGTTTGGTAATAAAAATCAGCCAAATCGGTCCACAACGTACAAAGTTATGAGTAAAAATCTCAGGCTACCTCGAAAAAAATTAAGTTTTTTTTTCTAATTCTTGAGTAGTTTTCTCCGAAGCTACTAAAGATAATGGAATGAATATTGTCACACCTTATTTTCTTCACCCAGGGATCAAAAATCTTCAAACTCAAAACAATCAATTTAAAATTTCATATAAGGCCCAATTCCGTAATCGCACATATTACATAACTGAATGAAATTATCGGTATAAAATTCATCATGAATGTGTTCAAAGTAGATATAAAACACCCTGCGAAATTTTTTCCGGCTCGGCCCATAATTGGTCACAGCTCCCATGTAAGGTCAACTTCTGGGAATTACTTAAATGCACATAACTAATTTAGAAATAAAGATATTGAAATAATATGTATTATGTATACATATATCACTGTGCAAAATGTATTTTGGATCGGTCCATAATTGGGCATAAAACCCATATAAGGCCCATTTCCGATAACCACGTAAACGCACATATTTCATAACTGAATGAAGATATCGGTATAATATTAGTCATGAATGTGTTTATAGTAGATATGAAACACCCTGCGAAATGTTTTCCGAATTGTACCTTGCCTTAGATATACTTAAGCGTTTATTGTTGAATAAAATTGTGGACATTTAAGTAAAATTTTGAAGGGGGTTTTGTATAGGGACTATGGTCAAATGGGACCCTATAATTTTAAAATTCATGAGAGTCATCGAGGCTAGTATAGAACTTGGTTTTGCACCTTTTTGTCGAAATACGAGTATATTAAACATAATTGTGAACTTAAAAGCCCTATTCGTCGGGTTCAGTTGTAGGGGGCCTAGGTGAAATAAGGAACCAATGTTAATCATTTTCAATAGGCTTTGTCTCCGGTACCTATTCAGGGGTTTAGTTGTATGGGAGATAGGTGAAATAATGGACCGATCTAACCCTTTTCAATAGGCTTCGTCTCCGGTACCATAGAAGATCATGTGACAAACTTCATTGAATTATCTTCAAAATTGAGACCTGAAGTTTGATTACAAGCTTTACAAGCCCTATTCAGGGGTTCAGTTGTATGGGAGCTAGGTGAAATAATGGACCGATCTTAACCATTTTCAATAGGATTCGTCCAACAATAGAAGATCATGTACCAAATTTCATTGAATTATATTCAAAATTGTTTTACAAAAAGTTGGTGTAAAAAATGGCATGGCGTTCGATCCAGATCCTGAGATCAGACCTATCGGTACATCAAATTTCATTTAAATTGGTTCAGTAGTTTTCTGTAAGTCTCGAATGAAAATATTGTATAACAATTATATAGAAAAAAGTGAGCATGAGAAGAATCGTGACGTCAAATCATGATTTTATATAGCCTATTGTTCTACTTTAGAATAGATCAATTAGTATTCTAAATTTTTTTAGTAATTTGTCCGTGAAAGCGTAACAAACAGACTTTCTTTTTCATATAATTATAGGATAAGATATAGGTAAGGATAGTTTTATAAAAAGTGGGCGTAGAAAGGGGCGTGGCATCCGATCAAGTTCTTATATATTGCCTACAATTCTTTCCAAACTTGTACCTATCGGTAATCAAAATTTCAGGTTAATCGGTTTAGTAGTTTTTGCATATTGTGTAATAATAGTTTTACAAAAAGTGGGCTTAAAAAGGGGCGTGGCATCCGATCAAGATCTTATGTAGCCTATTGTTCCTTTTAGGGACCTATTAGCGGTCCAAATTTCGTGTAAATCGGTTCAGTAGTTTTGCCGTGAAAGCGTAACAAACAAACACACAAACAAACAGCCTGTTTATACCCTACACCACTTTAGTGGGGAGGGTATATAGGGTTTGTGCTGATGTTTGTAACGCACAATAACATTGGTCCTATACCCACCTTAAAGTATACCAATCAGTTTAGCTATGTCCGTCCGTCCGTCCATGCAAACCTTGTAATCAAACCAAATCGCAATTTTGAAGATAATTTAATGAAATTTTGTACATGATCTTCTATTGTCACTGGGACGAAGTCTATTGAAAATGGTTAAGATCGGTCCATTATTTCACCTAGCCCCCCTACAACCGAACCTCCGAATAGGGCTTGTAAACCTTGTAATCAAACTACAGGTCGCAATGTTAAAGATAATCCAATGAAATTTGGCACATGATCTTCTATGGTACCAGAGAAAAAGCGTATTGAAAATGGTTAACATCGGTCCATTATTTCAGCTAGCCCCCATACAACTGAACCCGCCGAATAAGGCTCTTAAGTTCATAATTATGTTTAATATATTCGTATCTCGACAAAAAGCTGCAAAACCAAGTTCTATACTAGCCTTGATGACCCTAAACTAGTTTATAGTTATAGGGTCTCATTTGACCATAGCCCCTATACAATGGTATAGGCATATGGTAGGGTATTATATAAGATCATGATCGGGTGCCACGCCCATTTTACGCCCACTTTTTGTAAAACTATTATTACGCCAATTTTGCCGATTTACCTGAAATTTTGCATACCGATAGGTATAAGCTCAAAAAGAACTACAGGCAATACCACCATCAGTGGTGAAAGAGGGTATATATAACTTTGTCATTCCGTGTGTAACACCAAGAAATATTCATCTGAGACCCAACAAAGTATATATATTCTGGGTCCTTATCAAATTCTGAGTCGATTTAGCTATGTCCGTCTGCCTGTGTAAAACACGTTCCCGTAAAAACGATACCAAATACATTAACGAAATTCGGCCAAAAGATTCACTATTCAAAGATTCACAGATTCTGATGTAATTTTTTCGAAAACTATTCAAGATAATTCCATGAAAATCATCATACATTCGTTTCTACACAAGAGCTTAATTCCTGCTGAAAATTGCCAAAATCGGTCCACAATTTCATATACCTCCCATACAAAAGTACATATTCCCGGAAAATTTGTTTTTTGTTAATAACTTCCGTCAAAATGTTGATATCTTTACAAAATTTTACAACTTAAAATCGTATGTCAATGGAATTCATTCAGAGAAAAAATTTTCCGGATGGGTCCATAATTGGACATAGCTCTCATACGATATAAAATCTCATATAAAATTTGGTACAAGTATTGCTCTCACATACAGAAGTATTGCTGTGAAATTTTGTTTCCGATCGGTCCATAATTGGTCGTAGCTCCCAGGTCCCCTCCTGAAAATCACTTAAAACCACATAACTCATTAGTAAATGAAGATATCCATATAAAATTTCGTACAAGTATTGCTCTTATGTACAAAAATATTACTATGAAAGTTTGTTCGGATCGGTTCATAATTGGTCATAGCTCACATACAAGGTCCCCTCCCGAAAATCACTTAAACGCGCATAACTCATTACTAAATTAAGATATCCATATAAAATTTGGTGCAAGTATTGCTCATATGCACAGAAATATTACTGTGAAATTGTTTTCCTATCGGTCCATAATTGATCATAGCTCCCATACAAGGTCCCTTTCAGAAAAACACTTAAAGACACATAACTCAATCAAATAGTGATACCCATAAAAAAAGTGGAACAAATATTAGTTTTGTATACAAAAATTCTATTTCAAGATTTTTTCACGATCGTTTCATAACAGAAAATTACTTAAACACACATTACTTACTACTAAATTACGATATAGATACAAAATTTGACTGAAATATTGCTTTTATGTACTGAAATTTAGCTTAAAGAATTTTTTATGGTCATATCTCCCACACTAGGTCCTGCCCCTAAAAGCACTTTAACCACATTATCAATTTGTGTAGAACAAAATTATATATATGTATTTTGAAAATCCTTAAATCTTTCACACACATGCAAATTATTAAATATCGCTCAAGCATATCTTAGGGCCCTATAAAAATATAAAAGAAAATGGCTTTTGTAATGTTAAATAAATCTTGGAATTGTAACAGATTTAAGCTCAAATATTTGTAGAAAACTTATTTCTACAAATATTTGATCAATTAAAAAAGTATTAATATAAAAGTAGCTGGTGGAGGGTATTTAAGATTCGGCTCAGCCGAATATAGCACTCTAACTTGTTCTATATAAAGTTATACAAAGTTTTCATTTACATTTTACCGATTTACATGAAATTTGATATACCGATAGGTCTGACCTCAGGAGGAACTATAAACTATATAAGATCTGGATTGGACGCCACGCCCCTTTTTACGCGAGCTTTTTGTAAAAAAATTATTATACCAAATTGACGTTCAAGCATACAAAAAAGTACTAATCCGATTTTCATGAAATCTGTTATAATGAATGTTGTGGAATAAACAGTACGACACATTACATCTTCAAAACGTATAATATATAATCCTAACCTATATGAGCAAAATCAAATATTTTTAAGAATTGGATAACATTTTTTTTCGAAAATTTATTTTCTCTGACAAGAACCATATTAGTGGTTGAATTGGATAATAATTACACATGATAAATATGAAAACGTTATTTATTTTCAATGATGCGCGCAAAAGTAATATCGGTTTAAAATAATGAAATTTTAAAAATCGTTAGGCTATTTTCAAATAAAATAAGTATCCATTAGTAAACATTTATAAGGACTATCAGCGCGTGTTAAAATGTGGTCGCAAATTTCACATTTCAGAAAATACACTGATAATTAAAAAAAAGATTTTAATTTTTTTTTTGCAATTTCTTTTAAAACTCGAAATTTTGCAAATAAAAAAATTGTGCAAAAATTAGAGATAATTTTCAATGCATTGCAAAATGAACTAAGTTAATACTCAGTCGGTTTGAAAAATATAGGCATTTGAAGTAGCTTTCTCGTATATTTTTATATCGAATCAAAGTATAATATTAATATTTTTTATTTTTGCAAAAGAAATTTTTTTGCCGTATTTGAAAACATAATGTCATTATTATGTATGAACTCATAGTGAATGTGTTTAAATTGCTAAAAATTTTGCTAAATATGCGAATTTATTTTTGATGTTAAGAAATCTGTATTAAAATATTTTAATGCGCGCCAGATTTTGGCATAATGCAAAAAAAAAAAAACTTTTATTTGACACTAAATTTACGCAAATCATATGGCGCTATAGTTGGCTGAAAGCAAAATATTTTTTCAGATAAACGCTGCTAGGATCGCTATAAAAGAAGAAATTTTATTTTTCTTTCGCAATATCTATTTTATCCATCAAGGTAATTTACTGAATAAAATTTACAAAATTTTTGCACCGCATCTTTAGTTAAAAATTCAAAGAAAAAGAAATTTATATTTTGCAAAAATTTTAAAATTATTATAAAAAGTTTGCATTAAAAATTTTTTTAATACGAATTTGACTCGGAGGTGTTAATTATGAGATTAAATTTACGCGGTATTACAACTGTATTCGTAAATAGCTATGAATGTCACATTAAAAAATGTCACATTTTTAAAAAATTTACTCCTATTCTTGGCAAGATTGTAAAGGTCCTGCTCTGTGCTTAGATCTCTGACATCAACAAGATGTACCTTAATTGCGTGAAATTACTACACCTATTAAATACCATTGCTAAAATTTAATTTGTTTAATGCGCGCACATAGAATATTAAAAATACTGAAAAAATAAAATAACGCAAAATTTTGGTTACATTTGTTTACAACCGTATATATCTGCACCAAAAAGTATTAATGCACTTATTATAAGGATTTTTTTAATGTGCAAAGTCTTGTGACTCTTGTTTATAAAGGATGGCTCTGTAAGTTATCAACTCAGAGTACAGTTTTTAAATTAATGAAATATCTCTGGCAAGTTTCAAAGCATTTTTTTAATTATTAAAATTTTAAATGTTCATAAAGTTGAGAGATAATGTGTATATTATACCGAAATGTATCAAAACATTTACTTATGTATTTTAAAAGGTTAACAAAATACGAGGCATTTTAATTCAGTTTCATTGATTCTTAAAGTTTTTTGATTTTGTTCATATATATATATACACTAAGAGAAAAAGCTTCACTCCAGACATGAATTTCAACACTTGATCAATGAAATTACTCATTATTTACGAGCTAACGTAGCCCTTCACTGGATTAATGGAGAATGTTTCATTAGTGTTATGCATGTTCATTTTTGACTTCATTGTGAAACTATTTCATTGATAAAATTAAATTTGATATTTGTTCCATGAATATGTTTCATAAGCACCATGAAGCATTTTCATTTCAATAGTGAAACTATTTCATTGACAAAATGAAATTATATTTTAATTTAATGAATATATTTCATAAACGTCATGAAGTAATTTCGTTGCAAAAATTATCTTATTCCATTAAAATAATGTAATTATTCCATTAAAATCATGAACTTACTAATAATTTTGTCACATTTTATGAAACTATATCATAATATTATGGTATATATTTCATTGTTTTTATGAAATTGTTTCCTATTTAAAACTATTAAATAACAACACATATTTTATTTTAATTTTAATAATATATTTTGATTTTATTTTACGTATTTCTGTACATAAAAAAATTTAATTTAATAATAAAATAGACTATTACATACATACATACTTACAAATAAATAAATAGAAAATATTATTAAAATATTCCAGGAAATAATTGAATTGCTGGGGATCACATTCCACAGTGGGGCAGAATGGAAATTTTTTGGAAATAAATCTGGCATTTCTAAACGGCTGATCCGATCGGGATAAAATTTGGCGTGAGCGTAGCCAAGGAGTATTCGAGTTTAAGTTTTGAAGATGAACCCTGCAGATGCCCCAGGGACGGCGCTGTGGCGGCTCAAAGTAGGGTACCTACGACATGTAAAATTTTTAAACTCGTGCCATTTTTTTGTTTTTCACCCAAATACAAAGATTTTTATATTTTGTGAAAGCGCTCGACGAGATCTTGAAAAAACATGCTTGGACATACTACTTATCTCTTATAATATCCGAGTTATAGGCATTTAAAAATTTAGTGATACAAAATTTACCATACCTTGGTCCGCCTTTTTTTGAATACCGGGCGTAATTTTGGACCAAATGGACTCAATTTTTTCTTGTTAGTTAGACAACAAAATGTCCAATAATATACAAAAAATTTCAGATCAATATCGTTTAGAGATCCAAAAATATACGTTTTTTAATTTAAAAATTCAAAAAATTTTAGATTTTTGGCGTTTTTTTGCCAAAAATGTGTCTTAACTCTTTTATTAATAAAATAAAATTTTTATTAAGAACATATAACAATTTTATAGTTTTCTAAAAGGTATCTTTACGCAGAACGCTTTGGCGTAAAAAACTTGTCCTATTTTTTGAAAATGTTGCCACTGCGTCCTTCCGAATATGACCTATTTTTTATCAAAACTTCAACTTTGGGCGACATGTTCTAAAATCCCAAAGCTGGGATCAGAAAACTGAAAGCAGTTTTGGAAACCTCAATATGTTTTCTATTTACTCCAAAAGTATTTTCCCAGCCCTGAAAGAAATGTGGACCCTATGGGCAAAAAAGTAAAAAATCCCATTTTTGGGATTTTCATTCCTATTTTTGGGAATTGCGGGATGCCCTTTGACCTTTTCAATTTTTTTTTGCATATTCTTATTTGAAATGACAAATTTAACAAGCGTTGAAAATTTCATTGAGTTTTGTTCATAAATAAAGATTTTGTCATATATTACATATTTGTTTAATTTCTAAAACTATGATTTATATCAAAATTTTAATAGGATCGCAGATAGCTACAACAATTTAGTCCATATTTATCCCTTAATATCATTTTTTAGTTAGATATGGAAATTCTCGACCCTTTACAAAAAATTTCAAGCCAATATCTCAATTACATTCAAAAATATGTTCATTTAAACCTGTGTCCTTTAATTTCATCTTTTTCATATTTTAGTATTAAGTATGACAGCACATATTTAAATCTTATATTTACCTATTTTCTATTTGTTTGCTTATCCTTATAATGCTTATGCTTAAATTTTCAAAAATTTATAACTATTTTTTACCTAAATTTTTTCGACAGATCATTTCGTTCTGTTTCGTTTATGATCATGTAGGTAAAAATATACAGGTAATGATAATTTCGATTCATTCACTAATAAGAAATATCAATGACTGAATTACAGGTTATAGTAATATAGTCCTAAATGTTAATAGGTAGACAATTCGTAATTTTTTACTTTGGAATACCTGTATCGGAAATGACAAGAATTCTGTGGAAAGTATACCAACTCCAACATCATAATCAAATTTTACTGAAGAGGAAGCAATAGCGCTTATGTTGGAACTGGGTCTCAGTCGAAATAAGTACCAAATATTAAGGAAAGCTCTGCATGAAAAAGGACACAATATATTACCATCATACAAGGCGATCCAGGAAAAAAAACAAACTATCCTACTAAATCAACAAAAAATAATGAAGAATTGAAAGAACTGAGAGCTGCGGAAAAAAGCAGAATCCAAGAAGAATTTAAAGTTCAGATGGGATTAAACATCGATAAACCACTTTCAAGTTGCGGCAGTACAAATGACGGTAAAACGTCGAGAAGGTTTTTTCGTGATTTTGAAATTACTTCAAAAATAACTGGAATCGACAAGGAGTTGCTTCGAAGAGTTAAAACTATTTTAATGGCACTGAATAGTAAACATAAAATTAATGAAAATCGATTTGGGGAATACACATCTGAAATTTCTAAATTACTTGTATCTCTGTATCCATGGAGGGAACTAACACCAACAGTACACAAAGTATTGTGTCATGGTCAAATAACAATTGAATCGAATATTCTTCCACTTGGAGAGTTAACAGAAGAAGCCCAGGAAGCGAGGAATCGAGATTTTAAGCATGTTCAACTATTCAGCTCAAGAAAATGCTCCAGGCAATCACAGAATGAAGATATTTTTAATAGTTTACTTCTATCTTCTGATCCTGTTCTTTCAACTATGCGAAAAAGATGGATTTGTTATGAAACTCTATCATCTCAAAACAAGGAAGATTTAAAGGACTTATATTACCTTCTGGATATGTATACCGATATGACAGATTATTTTATAGAAAATAAGTAGTGTTAGGAATTAACTATATAAGTAGGTTGTAAGAATTAATTGTATTATGTTTAAGATAAACAGTTCAAATAAAAAAAGCTATTATACTAACTGATGATATTGTATTAAATTGTGTTTTATATTTCGGTGGGCGGGAAAGGTAATTTGTGTGGGGTGATTTAGGTGTTGTTGTGCGTGGCTCATAATAAAATTATAATTTTTTTTATTTTATATACAATATTATAATAAAATAATTAACTAAATAATTTTTAAAAATTGTCCAAATATTTTATTCAACACCAAATGTATGTTCTGTCATACTTAATACTAAAATATGAAAAAGATGAAATTAAAGGACACAGGTTTAAATGAACATATTTTTGAATGTAATTGAGATATTGGCTTGAAATTTTTTGTAAAGGGTCGAGAATTTCCATATCTAACTAAAAAATGATATTAAGGGATAAATATGGACTAAATTGTTGTAGCTATCTGCGATCCTATTAAAATTTTCATATAAATCATAGTTTTAGAAATTAAACAAATATGTAATATATGACAAAATCTTTATTTATGAACAAAACTCAATGAAATATTCAACGCTTGTTAAATTTGTCATTTCAAATAACAATATGCAAAAAAAAATTGAAAAGGTCAAAGGGCATCCCGCAATTCCCAAAAATAGGAATGAAAATCCCAAAAATGGGATTTTTTACTTTTTTGCCCATAGGGTCCACATTTCTTTCAGGGCTGGGAAAATACTTTTGGAGTAAATAGAAAACATATTGAGGTTTCCAAAACTGCTTTCAGTTTTCTGATCCCAGCTTTGGGATTTTAGAACATGTCGCCCAAAGTTGAAGTTTTGATAAAAAATAGGTCATATTCGGAAGGACGCAGTGGCAACATTTTCAAAAAATAGGACATGTTTTTTACGCCAAAGCGTTCTGCGTAAAGATACCTTTTAGAAAACTATAAAATTGTTATATGTTCTTAATAAAAATTTTATTTTATTAATAAAAGAGTTAAGACACATTTTTGGCAAAAAAACGACAAAAATCTAAAATTTTTGAATTTTTAAATTAAAAAACGTATATTTTTGGATCTCTAAACGATATTGATCTGAAATTTTTTGTATATTATTGGAAAAGAAAAAATTGAGTCCATTTGGTCCAAAATTACGCCCGGTATTCAAAAAAAGGCGGACCAAGGTATGGTAAATTTTGTATCACTAAATTTTTAAATGCCTATAACTCGGATATTATAAGAGATAAGTAGTATGTCCAAGCATGTTTTTTCAAGATCTCGTCGAGCGCTTTCACAAAATATATAAACCTTTGTATTTAGGTGAAAAACAAAAAAATGGCACGAGTTTAAAAATTTTACATGTCGTAGGTACCCTATTTTGAGCCGCCACAGCGCCGTCAGTGGGGCATCTGCAGGGTTCATCTTCAAAACTTAAACTCGAATACTCCTTGGCTACGCTCACGCCAAATTTTATCCCGATCGGATCAGCCGTTTAGAAATGCCAGATTTATTTCCAAAAAATTTCCATTCTGCCCCACTGTGCATTCTGTGATCGTTGTGTAGTATCGTTGTATGATTTTAAAATCCAAATCAATCTGTAAATAAATAAATAAGTAATTAAATTAAATAATAAATGCATAAATAAGTACACCAGTATACAATATTAATAAAGTTATAAAAATATTTTAAATATATATGTAATATTTAAGAATATATGTATATTAGACCGACTCACTCTGTATGGAAAGCAAAAACGTGTTTTTGTTATTCCTCTCAAAATTTACCTTGCTTTGTTTTATGACGATTCCCAAAATATTTGAAGTCTAACGATGACCGTTCCTGAGCTGGACCAAATAAAAAAAAAGTATTTTGGAATTATTTTTTTTTAAATTTTTGTTTTGAAACAAAATATCTAATATGGGGTATCGTTTGAAAGGGGTTTTAATAACCGTCTGGTCATAATTGTCATATTCCAAAATATTTAAAATTGTTAGGTTTTTCACTAATAAAAAAAATATGCACAATTTTTCAAATTTTGTGCACCACTAGACTTAGCTTCAAAAAAACCTTTCAAATGATACCACATATTGTATATTTTGTTTAAGAAATACTGTAAAATTAAAAAAAAATAACAAAAACGAGACTTTTTTGTAAACGGTCCTGCTCACGAACGGTCATCAATAGACAAGAAAAATTTTGGGAACCATTATAAAACATAACAAAGATTATTTGAGGCTGGGTAAAATATTGAATTTAACATGAAAAATCGTGTCCCCCATTCGATATTTTCTTGAAAACTGTCCAGCTCACGAATGGACAACACTTAACCGAAAATATTTTGGGTAACATCAGATTACATAACAGCGAATATTTTGAGGGGGTAACTCAAGCACCATTTTTGTGACTCGATCTAATGTATATATAATTAAGTTCTCATATAAGTATGTAAGTATATTTTTGGACTGTAGATACTTACCAATTGTGAATCAATCTATCATCTGTACTGTAGCAGCTTCCTTAATATTTTTGCATTCAGAATGTATTTGATCTATATGAAATTTTACACAAGCAGACTATGTTGCCTTAAAGTTTTCGACACAAAGGTTATCGTATTTTAAACTTTGTAAAGAAATTCCAGCGTTGTCTTCAGGAGCTGTAGGGAAAAATAGACATACATATATTATAAGTTATCAGTTTGTAACTTAAGTAGTATTACCGAATTTTTGGTTGGCATACAGAACTTTACTAGAAGATGGTTGATCAGTTTGGAACACTTTCAATTTGCCTTTATTATTATATATATTCACTATAATTTCACAATTGCAGATTTTTTTAATTATTAAATTTTATTTCATTATAAATACACGTTTTATTAATATGTATACAAATTGTTTTTTTTTTATTTTTAAAATATGGATATATTTTTTAACTAGAAACACATGCACTTTAATTCACTGAAGTTACAATACAAATAAAATTGGTGATTGATTTTTCTTGTCTCTCTTTGCACTTTAAATTTACAGTTATTTGTGGTCAGCAAAAATTAAAAAAAAAGTGGTATAACAACTATTAATATATAGGTGTGCGTCTACAAAAACAAATATAGTATTTAAATTTGTATAACGAAGATAGTTTCACTGCATCTATGAAAAATTTTCATTGCATGTGTGAATAATGTTCATGCTCATTTAAAACTTATAATAAATATAAAAAATGAGAACAAGGGGTGCATAAGAATAAAGGGCAAAGAGGAAAAATTTAAAAATATAAATGAAGAAAATTCATTGTATTCTGGAATGCGGTTTCATTAATTTTTTGGATATTTAAAAAGATCACTAGATAATAATTATATTAATAAAAATATAAAAACATAATAGCAATTACTTTTCAATACGCGTATAATTAAATACGCGTATTGAAAAGTAATTGCTATTATGTATAAACAAATTATTTGTGATACATATTTTTCTCAAAATTTGCATTAATTTGAACTTGGTAATTTTAATGATATCAATTTCATATGAACAGTGAATTATGAAGATTTCGAAAAAAATGTATAATGAAAGATTCCATTGCGCACAAGAAA
>NW_023995204.1:0-137121 GCF_015586225.1 Lucilia sericata | reverse complement strand
CCATTAACTAGTTAACAAACAGACTAGTAAATGGACAGACTAGACAATAAACTAGTAAATGGACTAGTCAGTAAACTCTTCATTAAGCTAGTCCATAGATGAGCCAAAAGACTAGTAAATAGACTCGTCAACAGGCTGGTCAACAGATTAGTCCACATCCAAGTCAATAGACTAGTCAACAGACTTGTCCATTAACTAGTTAACAAACTTGTCCATAGTCTAGTCAATTGGCTAGTCCATATACTAGTCAAAATGCAACCTTGGACTAGTCAGTAAACTGTTCATTAAGCTAGTTTTATACTAGTCTATAGATTAGCCAAAAGACTGGTCAATAGACTTGTCAACAGACTAGTCCACATCCAAGGTAATAGACTAGTCATCAGACCAGTCCATTAACTAGTCAACAAACTAATCCATAGGCTAGCCAACAAACTTGTCCATAGTCTAGTACATAGACCTGTCAATAGATTAGTACATATACGAGTCAAAATGCTAGCTCAAAGATTACTCTAAAGACTTTGACATGTAATAATACTGTTAAAGTACAATTTATGGAAAATTAAGTAACATTTCAATTAATTAAAATTTCCACTATTACAGACTATTTTGTTTGGACCAGCGCTCTCAGGATATACCCTACTCAAGTAGCGCATGTATTAAAACTAGGAGTATATATTATAGGAGGGAGAAGTAGTGTGGTGTGGGACATAAGATTTAAATCTATTTACCTGTGTTGGCGTCAGGGAAGAATTGTAGCGTTGCTGGATATTCCACCCATTGAAATCTATATAGTTAAGATATGAAGCGGCTCTTAACTTTGGGCGAACTGACCTAAAGCGGTTCATTGAAAGGCTATATGCAAATATCGGATTGCCCGACAAAGAATGTGTCGTGAACTTTGAAACACTGATCACTGATCATGGTCAAGCGGATGTTAGAGCAAATACCTTTAGAATTCCGTTTTTACACAGACTGGGAGATAAAAAGGTCATAGGGTTCTATATTGAAGATCCAGAAACAGAAATATACTACTGTATATCTAATCACAACAACTTGACGAACGCAAAACCATTCGACGCCACGAGGACCGAATTAAAAAAAAAGGCAAGAATTACTGGCACAACTATTCAAAATTCAACGTGTGGATTCAGACGAATGTAGAGAGGAAAGTGAAACTCTGGAGCACTTTCTTTGTCATTGTCAGGAAGTTATATTATTCCGGATATAAAAATAGAGTGGAAGAAAGAACGAAACTCTGCTGTACCCCTGATTTTATCTCGAAGTCGTCTGATGAGATTCCATATACATATAACAACTCCTATAGAGCATTTCCAGAGAAAACACGATATAAATAAAGAAAAGTTATTGGTCTCTATATACATATGTACGTGACGAGATAGATGTTAGCCAAATCATTCATAATTTTGTGAAGTTCAGAACAGATTGTTACTGGCCGATAATGTTCAAGGTTATTAGCAATTCCCTTTTATGGAATTGGCTTCACATTAGCAAACTTTCATCATACAGGAAATTCTCCGGCATGGTAAGGAATACTAAAAGGATTAGGTGATAGTGCTAGCGCCGAAAAGCGCGGCTGTAAGATTAGTACTGGAATGTAATCCAGGAGATGTAATTGTGTTGGAATTTCTTCGAAAGAATGTGTTGGTATAGTTACTAATACTTTTATCACCTCAGGCAGTGGTTGCTTGCTTTCCGGAAGCATGAGTTACTCTTTCACGCTTTTAAAACCTCCTAACTGCTAGAGTTCGAAAGAATGTATTCGGAATAGTTATTAATACTCATTACAGCTCGGTTGATTGTTTTCCGGCAAGCTTAGGTTACTTTTCTCATTTTATAATGGCATACGAAGATCTCACTTTATGCATAGCGATTCTGTAACATTTCCGAAGAAATACATCTAGGCCACTATCGGGCCTATTGTGCGCTCATTTTCATGGATGAAAAATGTTTGTTGGTAAAGTGTTCACTGAATGTATTATTTTTCAATGTTCAAAACTATGTTTCCTAGTCGTAATTCCTAAGAATTTTCCAATCTGTGTTGGTGAGGAACACTGATTTAAAAAACTATGTATATTTTTTAATCATTCACTCCTTTGTACTCGGTTGAAAAGTCTATAATGATGCATAGCCTATCATGATGTCTAGTCTATTATGATGCTTGGTCTCGATGAGGACCTCCTTATTTGATAATTGTCGTACATCTAGAGTTTCAACGAGTATGTCTCGTCAAATGACCTTGACATTCTTTGACCATTCGCCATTATCGGATCATCCTCGTTACGTATATGTTCATCCACTGACGTTTTCATGATCTTCCCAACTTCTATAATTGCATTATTCCAGAATTCCTCAACTGACCTGATAGAGTTTTTAAGATCACATCTTAACTATTCGGAGTCATCATATGTACTAATCATTTATCCCGCAGAATATTTTCCTATGAAGTGAATTTCACTTGTTTCTCTTATTGCTTAACGATTTGGTATAGCCTCGGCAATCATAACCTTTAGTCTCCATGAGGTTTTCTTTATATGATAACGGTCCATTATGGATGGTAATCGATAAAATACTGGCCAGAGTTAAGATGTGTTCTCATTCCATTGATCTTTCTTTATTTAGTTAGGCTTGGTCGCTACAGATACTGAAAAGTTCTATCTCTTCATACTTCCTTGCAAAAATTGAGACTACTTTGCACATGCGTGATTACTCCTCAAAGGATTAGGACTAATCTAAACATATGAAAAAGCATACTCCTTTTAACATTGCGATTTAGGTGAGGACCACGTAATTCATCCATGCATGACAGCAGAGTAATCCATTAATGTTTACAAGGGAGTAGTTTTGGGATTCCCTAAATGGATCATGTACTTCAATAATTTTAGTAGGGTTTCTATTCTACAAGCAGTTTCCCTTATAGTCATGGACACTAGATTTTAGGGTTTCTACGGTCTAATACATCGTTATAAAACTTCAGTTCTTTCCGATTGTGCTGCTAATTATATAACTGTTCGTTAGTCTTCGTTCTCTCTATAAAGGTTTATTGGTCTCCGAAACCCACCTGAAGTGTTTCTAGTTTATAAAAATTAAGTCCTCCCTTTTAGTATCGTAATAGTTTGGCCCTTGTTTATCGGAAAACTAGTCAATCTTTAGCTGATATACTCAATACTACCCCTCCATTGAAAGTGAAATTTTAAAAAGATTATTTAATAATTTTCAAAATAATATAATTTATTAAATAAAATCCACAACAACAAAAAATAAGTAAAATCAGTGCCTCAGTTTAATTTACCACTAAATAAAATTTCTAGTAAAAAATAGAGTAGTCGGTAACACACAGGAATTAAAAGCTAATCACCAGAACACATTTTGTTTGAAGGGGTGCGTTAGTTTAACGATCTACCGCAGTTGAACCAACCACTCATACATAATAGTAGCAGTACTTAGTGTTTTCGTGCAAATAATTTGTTATTGTTTTCGTTTGTTTTTAGTTTATTTGTTTCACACAGATCATGACACTCTTTTAAATAGTTCTTATTAGAAATTTAGATAAATATACTTGCATACCACTACACAGTGTTTGATATGAAATCATTAACATGAAAACATTGATATCAAACATGCTTCTCTTGAATGTTAGTTAGTCCAAAATTAGTTACCCAGCAAACAATATATATATAGATGTACTAAAATATATCAGTGAACTAATGTGATGTATTCCGGTCTGATTCCTAAACCGATTATCATTTCAACTTTGACAGGTGTTTCCCACAAGCACAGCATGTACTTCGTATATATTTTTTCATGGCTACATGACCAGCAATGTCTCGGTCCAAAAACCAGAAGACAACTTGGTTTCAATTACTATTGCTTCCATTAAACGGAACAAGATAAAGTCCAAAATGCAGTTTAACAAGAAATAAAAAAGTCGAATCCCAGATTTCTGGGACCCAGACTCCTCGTTATCGAATCCAAATCTCTTACCTTTGAGACATTATAAAATCAGGAAGACACTTTTATTAATTAAATTTGTTTTGTTGCCTGAAATTCTAATCTGATGAAAGATAACTAAATTTAGAAAACTATTAGAACCAAATAGAATTCTACTAGCTACCGTTTGCTGGGTTAATATATAGAAAGAGTGTGTCACTGATTACGTTGTAGAGAATTTCATAACAATTTCTGCATGTGTGTTTGGCGGAATATCTGTGTGAGAGTGTGAGTTTACGCGTATAACAATGACTTTGAAACATTTAATTTATTGATGGTGATGATGGTTGCTTTTTGTTTTATTTACAAAAATTTTCTAACGAAAATACAAACAAAACATGAAGAAAAATACATTTATACATTAAATAAATAAAATCGTTAAAAAAATGACAAATATCCATGAACACACCAAAAACATAATACATTTTCAAATACGCAGCCAACGACGAATACTTCAAAATAAGAAAGAACAAAAACAAACTAACACCCATTTATTTGCTCAATATCGGCCAACGGGTCCGTCTGACTTACTCATAAATTGTGTCGGGAAAATTATTTGTAGTATAAATGTGTGGTTGGGTGTATCTCTGTCTGTACCCGGCAGTTTTATTAGGACAATAATTTGTAGATAGATAGGAGATAGTAGGAGAGATAGATAGATTAGATAGATAGATAATAGAGATAATAATAGATAGATAGATATAGATGATAGATACATACAATACATACTACATACATACATCATCCATACATACTACGAATACTACATACATACATACATACATACATACTAACATACTACATACATCATACATACATACATACATAATATATAATACATACATACATCATACATACATACATACATACATACATACATACATACATACATACATACATACATACATACATACATACATACATACATACATACATACATACATACATACATACAGACATACATACATACATACATACATACATACATACATACATACATACATACATACATACATACATACATACATACATACATACATACATACATACATACATACATACATACATACATACATACATACATACATACATACATACATACATACATACATACATACATACATACATACATACATACATACTCATCTCTCTTCGAAGCTCCCTTCCCTTTATAGTAAGTTCATTCGCTCTTTAATGGCAGATTGCCTCCGAGTTTCCGATGTACAACCTTTCACGGAAAGCTATTAAGTTATGGCTCTTTTACGGTCCAATACTTGTCCAATACTTGTCCAATACTTGTCCAATACTTGTCCAATACTTGTCCAATACTTGTCCAATACTTATCCAATACTTGTCCAATACTCTACATTCGATAATTCTTTGTGTCCAATAAGAATACATCGCATCATACTAGCCTCGAACTTCATTCTCAGATGCTTCTCGGATTTTAATGGTTCTATCCATCAGTCCATTATGATAGGACAGTCATCCGCATGAAAGCACGGTTTTCCGCCATCCGTAGTGTGACATTGATCTGTGATCAATGTCACACAGTTCTCGACAATTCCTATTTCCGTTATGCTATCGGCCATGTCTTGCGTAGAATCGTCCAATATATCCATTATACATTGACGACGAGTCCTGGAAAGGTTTTGGTATACCTACCTACCTACAAAATTGTGGCAAGATGTTCTTTTTATTATGAGTATTGAGCTACCAGAAATACTGCACCTCAAAACTGCCGGGTTTGCCCTAAGAATGTGTGCGTGTATGTTCGTTTTGTTTGTATTAATTTTTTGCTCTGCTTCTATGACAGACCAACAGACATTTGTACAAAAAGTTTTGCTGCAAACACATGGTTGGTTGGGTTGTTAGTAAAACGATAACAACAGTATTCAAACACCAACAATAACAACAACAAAATAATAACAATAATAGAAAAAACGTCAAATTCTAAAACCGGCAGTTAGTTGAGAGAATTCGTTAAGTAAAGACGCTTTTAACGCTTACAAAAAAAAGTGAGTGAATAATTTAGAGAAAAAAATTAAAACGAAGAAAACAAATTAGTAAAATTAAGAAAAAGTTTTAATGTTAATTGAAATTGAAAGAAAATATTACAGAGAGCAATAGGAGCTCCTAACTAAAAAAAACTATTTGAAAGAAACTAATAAAAGTTGTTAATAATTCTAGTGAAACAGTTTTTTAATCAGTGTTAATTAATTTGTGATTTTTTTATGGTAATTATTAAATAAAAAATAGTGAATAAAATAAAAATATGCATAAATTATAAAAATGTCAGTAAAACTATAAAAATTAGAAAAACAGATAAAAGCTAATTACTTTTGTGGTGAAATAAAAAAACAGTTGGGAAATTTTGTGTTTAAATACATTTTGTTTATAATAATATTTTAATTAGTTCTTATTGAACTATATATAAGAAATGAAGATTTTGCTGCATACTTTTGGGTCATTCTTGTGAAGGACAATTAATAGGGCGTGGCTTTTGTGTTAATTAGTGAATTTGTTTTCGAAATTTGCATAAATTTCGCAATTATTTATTTATTTATTATTTGAAATTTCAAAATTTATTTTGAATAAGATTTTAAATTATTCAGTTTGATTAAATGAGGATTTAGGAATATTATTGTTTTATAAAAAAATTAGATGCATTTTGTATTGTTCAAAATATTTCGACAAATTCTATATTTTCTCAAAAATTTTTTTTATAATTTTATTTTACGAAAATTTTTGATAAATTTTTTATTTCTTCCATAAATTTTTTTGTTGAAAAAATAAATTTAAAATTTTTCGGAAAATCGTAATAAATATCGTTAAACTTACTGTTTTTTGAAAATTTATATTTTTTACGATAATTTTTCATAATTTTAAGTTTTTAAAAAATTTACTTAAATTTTTATTTTTTAAATTTAAAAACGAAAATCTCTAATTTTTACAAAAATCATAGAATTCTCTAAATTTTATTATTTTTCGAGACTTATCGATAATTATACTTTTTAGAAAAGTTTCAATAAAATATCTAGTTTTTTTTTAATTAATGAAAAAACTACGAGTACCACAATCATATTTCGGTAACTAAATTCTATTAATAGATAACCCAGCAAAAACTTGGTAATGATATTACTTACACAATAACTTACTTTTCAATCACTACTACATACCGTCTGCATTACTTTAGTCTAATAATGACCTAATGACGTATAATTATATATATATATATATATACTAGATTTGGCTCCTTCATGTAGTAGCTACTACTACTGTAGACACCGACGTTGATACTTTGTTGTTCTTATCAGGGTAAGTCAAGGGAGGTCTAGAATGACCCCCACTTTTTCAGGAAAAGTTTAGAATTTTGGATTTCAAAAATTGTTTATATGGGCTCATTCGTCAATTTACTACCCAATCCTTAGCTTCAAAGTTCTTCAGAGTGCCTTCAGGATCATAACACGACAGTTTAACTCGCTGCTCACGCTCTCTATTGGTAAGAACCAGTACCTTACTGTACTACTCTATTAGCATTTTCCCGGTGGCGTGTCATAATGTCCTTAGACGTTTTGATAATTAAAGTGAGTCACAGGACGTTATAACAATTTCAAAGGTTTTACAAAGTCCCAGAGCAATATGACATAAATTCCGTGGATTTCAAAGAGTTCATCTATCGAAAAAAGGCTTAAGCCTTCTTTCGCGTTGTGCTTCTTTTCTGATCCTCTTCAAATTAGCTTTCCTGGCTTCGTTCCCTCACTCGTAGGATTCTTTAAGAAAGTTATGGATTGATTTTTTCAGTATATGTATAAGAAAAACGGGGAGCTTTTATATACATCTTGGAGTTTTTCTCAATGTTCAGCTCTACGATATATCATTCGAAGTGTCTAGGGATTGACCCAACTGTACCTTTATGGAGTATTTTTTAAACTATGCTATGCTCGTACATTCATCCTTCACATTCATTTTATTTTTTGGGATTCGGAGTCTGAACACTCACCTCTATTTAAAGGCTAAGGTTGCCTACAGCTACCTCCCTATTCATACTTCTCTTTCGCCTCTACATTGAGGAATAGAATAATGAATATAGTCTCTCAAATATCAGAACTTATAGTGAACTGATCCTAGATAGATCTAATAATGGACTGATTTTCATAGTGGGAGCATTTGAGAGATTTTCGGAAGTATGTCTATTATAGGATCTTGGATCATTTGTGTACTGAATGAATGACAGTAAGATAGGATAATAGTAGTGCCATTACAAATAAAACCAAATAACCTCTCAAATAGTGTAATAAATTTTAACAAATTTTCATTAAAGTAATATGCCAAATATTGTAAATAAAATGAAATGTTTATTATTGTTATACTACAGTAATAATACTTATTCTATAAAAAAAATTCCATTGCATGAATAATAATATTTATGGCACATCATCTTGCCATATTTCGAAAATAATTTCAAACAAATGTTTTCAAATGTATAAACCGTATGGCAAATATTATTTAATATTTTAAAGAAAACAAATGTATAACACTCAAATTGGCATTTAAATAATGTTAATAGTGTTTTTTTCAAAATTTCAATTGATTAATAAGGAAGAGGCGAAATGGCAAGCAAAAATTGTGGAGAAGAAATCAACTTTAAATTTCTGAGAAATGATTTCTAAGCAAAATAAAGAGAACAATAAATGGATTATAATTATTCATAATTAAGTTTATAACCTAATTTACAGGGTTAAATTTAAGAAAAACGAATGATAATGTTAGTATGATAATAACATTTGTCTTAAATGGTAATGTCCCGTAGTTATATCATACATTACTTGGTAATGAGTGGTCCTTATCAACGACATTATTTCACAATGTCCATATGAACGTTATGACACACTAAAAAGTGTCATAGTGTCTATGAATGTTATGACACTTTCAAAAGTGTTATAATTTCCATGGACGTTGTGAAAGTTTTAAAACAGAAATTGGAATATTTGTTTCGATTTTAGAACGAAGCAAGTGCTTCATCTTTGTATGAGTATGTTGCATTTTGGATTCCTTTAAAAACTGGTTCTTGATAGCGCGCAGTATTCTCAAACTCTGCGGTATTTCGAATACCGGCCGTTTTTGATCCATTTACTTTATGTCACTTTGATAGAGGACATTGTAACTCTTTTGAAGTGTCATAATGTCCATGGACACTAGGACAAGAAGTCGAAGTGCTTTACGTGAATACCTGCCTTGACGGCCTAATCCCACGATGGTAATTTTCATCCACAGGATGAGCTTTTTTGACGACTCGCTAAAAAAGCTCGTCTCTTTGTGTATCTTACACGCCGGTGCCAATTTTTGTACATTATTCTGCCGATCCCTGTACAAGGCCTTCGCTCAAGTACTCGAGCTATCTTATCTTTGACCGTTGCTGACCCGTTGCTTAACTTCCGAGATGCAAAAACATCACAACCACGCAGATGGGATGGTCACTGTTGAGTCGACAACAGCACGATAGAACGAAACACGAATTCATCAATAAGCCAAGGACTCACAGGGAAATACTATTGTAAATCTAGTATGAAGAGAGTAAATCAGAAACAGACCCATACAATGAAGGAAAATTAAATGGTATCACTTGTATAAGATATCTTACATCCACTTCCATTCATCCACTACTTCTCATTCATCGACACACTCATTAAGAAAAACATCCGACACACTAACTCTGAGTGTACGGGTGGTTATGGTCCGCATACCCCTAGACTTATTCCGCATCGTATACAGTTGACACCAACTCATTTCCCGCGCTTAGTGCCACAATCACTCCTCTGTGGGGTATCTGTTGTCTCGGCAACAGCTACGAATTTATCCCGCGGACTTTACGGTGCATCAGTCTTTTATACAACATTCTCTTTCCATGAATTTGGGTTTAAACCACAACCACCAAGTGCACGCCAAAGGGATCTTTCCAATAACCGGGACAAGACAAAGTCCGAAACTCTGGCCTGTGGGCTATCGGTTACCGCGGTACCAGATTATAAAGCTCCCTGGTCAATCCCAGGTCAAATCATTCCAAGAAAAGGCCGAGGATATATATGACTCCACCAGATGAGAGTCTTTCATCAAGGTAACAAGGACACTTTCAAGTATGTCATAAAGTACATGACCATTATAACACACCATATATAGTCCATTATGACATTGGACACTAAACATCCCGCCATAAATCAATTATAAACATTTAAATTTCTCTTAAAATATGTTTCTTTATGAAAGAGATTTCATTCTCTGAAAAAACAAGTGCTGATGTCTCTGTATTGCATCTTTCATCTACAAGTCCCAACACTGAAAGTAGAAAAGAACGATTTTGTTTATTAAAACTTGATTGTTTTTTATACCCACCATCAAAAAACAAGTAAATTAGTTTGACATTTCATTTGTAACACATCAAAGACTCCAAATTTTAAAATATAGTCCGTCTGTTGATAACGTGAGAATTTTCCATAAATATTTTCGATTTGGTATTAAAAAGAGTAAAATTTATGCACGATTTCATATAGTCACCATACAAATATTTTGATTATACAGCGATTGTAATAAAATTTCAGGAGGATCGATCCATAGTTGACCCTATGGCTCCTCTTACAGAAAATTTCAAATCGTTTCAAAATCAAGAAAAAAATTTTGTACTGACCAAATTCTGTACAGTCCATAATTGACTTAAGACTAAGGGGGCCTTCTGTCTAAAATCTCCTAGATATACCAAGTATGGCAATACAATTCCATATAAAGTAAATAAGAGAAAATATTTCCGCTATAACTTTCGAAGAGATCAAACCAATTCACTTAAATTTTATAAATCCACATTAAATTTACAACAAATGTTTAATAGGTAGTATTTAAGATTCGGCATAGCCGAATATAATATTCTTACTTGTTTTCGTCTTCTTTTTTTTTAACGAAACCTAAAGCTGACTAATCATTCGATTGATGCTTGAAAATATTTCACACATTTTGAATACAATTATTGTTTACAATTTAATATATTAGCAAACAAGTGTTTGTCAATATGATTGTGTGTGTCTGTGTTTCGATTGTTTTTTTAAAAAAAGTTATTTTTAATACTTTTTATCGAATTATATTATTGCATTTATATTTATTACATCATTTCTAGTCTAAATTAATAACATTCACGTGTATAATGCGAAATTTAAAGAAATCAAAGGCTTTTATTTATTAAATTAAGAAATTTCTGTTGTTAAACTTTTATATATTTTTTGTAAATAACATATTTTATAACAAAATTTGTTTATGTTTTGGTTATAAAATTGCGGTTAATATGGACCACACACTGTTTTATTTATATTTTTAATTATACGTCTGTTAAGATCAAAACATACCTCCCATAAACGAATCAAAATAAAATACTTACAAACATATGTACATGTATGGTTCTTATATATAAAAACTAAAAAAAATATTAGTGACTGGGAATTGTGTAATAAAAAATATAAACTTATTATAAATCACTTTATATTTTCTTTAACAAAAGCACACAAATGCATGTTATTTAATTATTAAATATTTAATAATAAACCATTTGAGAATTATACTCAAAAAAATACAACATGTGTTGAATAGTTAACGACACCCAAGGGATATAGTGAATAGTGAACATAAACACTGGTAGATGGTATTTGTAAAAAATATATATAGGAAAACTTAACTAATACTTACACAATACAAGTAAATAACGTAAGATCCAGATAACTGTCCTCATATGAATGCATAGGGACAACAATTGTTATCTAATTCTTGAATTTAATTACAAACTCCGTAAAGCACTCATTAGCGGTTAGCCTATTCTAAAGTAAAGCGTATCCCAGAGAGCGTATTAGTTGCATTCGGTACTGCTACCCTCTAAAAGTTTATAATAGATAGGACCTTTTTTTTAGTCCACCAAATACAGATAGTATTAGAAAAATTTCCCTAAATAGCATTAAACAAACCTTCTTCGTTAACTTACACTTCCCTTATCCCTTTAAAAATAGAATAATTGTAATTTCAAAATTTAAAGATGATATCGACTTTATAACTGTTATTTTTCATTAATTTTAAAATGCCGGTAAATACATAGACACTTTTACAAATTAGAAAAAAAAATGCTTATCTTGCGTAAACAGTTAAATAAACTTGTAATTCTTATCGTAAAAATGCGATATTGACAACAATAAAATAAATACTACATATAGAGAAAAGTTTCGTAGAACTATACGTAATATTGTAAATACATATGTATGTATATCTTTACAATTATACACAAACCATTTTTGCCGCCAATATTTAAACTTTATATGTTTGTACAACATTTGTGCTGACATGTGTAGTAATTTAACATCCTACACAATTTATTTATTTATTTTAATGTTTATTATTATTTATTAATACCTTTTAGAGTGCTTTTACGAATACGCCGTATAATTTGAATTGTAATTTTTTTTTTATAATGTAATAGAAATCAGAGATAGAATAATGAATTATAATTAAACGATTGAAAAATAAATTAACATTTAAATCTAAGGGGAAATTTGTTGCAAATTGTTTTAAATGAACCTAGTTATAATACGATTACAAAAAAGAGGCATGATAGACTTATTTCTATTGGGATTAATATAGGGTGGGACTTTACATCACTTACTATTTTAACAGAGATTAGCCAGAGGACTCTACACGTAAAGATCTATATACCCATTAATTTTAAATTAATCGGTTTAGAGGCTTAGGTAGGTAGATCGATAGATAGATAGATAGATAGATAGTAGATAGATAGATAGATAGATAGATAGATAGATAGATAGATGTAGATATATAGTAGATAGATAGAGTAGATAGATAGATAGATAGATACGATCGCTCGCTCGCTGCTCGCTCGCTCGCTCGCTCAGACTCGCTCCTCGCTCTCTCTCTCAGCTCGCTCGCTCTCGCTCGCTCGCTCGCTCCTCGCTCGCTCGCTCGCTCGCTCGCTCGCTCGCTCTCGCTGCTCGCTCGCTCGCTCGCCTCGCTCGCTCGCTCGCTCGCTCGCTCGCTCGCTCGCTCGCTCGCTCGCTAGCTCGCTCGCTCGCTCGCTCGCTCGCTCGCTCGCTCGCTCGCTCGCTCGCTTCGCTCGCTCGCTCGCTCGCTCCTCGCTCGCTCGCTTCGCTCGCTCGCTCGCTCGCTCGCTCGCTCGCTCCTCGCTCGCTCGCTCGCTCGCTCGCTCGCCTCGCTCGCTCGCTCGCTCGCTCGCTCGCTCGCTCGCTCGCTCGCTCGCTCGCTCGCTCGCTCGCTCGCTCGCTCGCTCGCTCGCTCGCTCGCTCGCTCGCTCGCTCGCTCGCTCGCTCGCTCGCTCGCTCGCTCGCTCGCTCGCTCGCTCGCTCGCTCGCTCGCTCGCTCGCTCGCTCGCTCGCTCGCCTCGCTCGCTCGCTCGCTCGCTCGCTCGCTCGCTCGCTCGCTCGCTCGCTCGCTCGCTCGCTCGCTCGCTCGCTCGCTCGCTCGCTCGCTCGCTCGCTCGCTCGCTCGCTCGCTCGCTCGCTCGCTCGCTCGCTCCTCGCTCGCTCGCTCGCTCGCTCGCTCGCTCTCGCTCGCTCGCTCGCTCGCTCGCTCGCTCGCTCGCTCGCTCGCTCGCTCGCTCGCTCGCTCGCTCGCTCGCTCGCTGCTCGCTCGCTCGCTCGCTCGCTCGCTCGCTCGCTCGCTCGCTCGCTCGCTCGCTCGCTCGCTCGCTGCTCGCTCGCTCGCTCGCTCGCTCGCTCGCTCGCTCGCTCGCTCGCTCGCTCGCTCGCTCGCTCGCTCGCTCGCTCGCTCGCTCGCTCGCTCTCTCGCTCGCTCGCTCGCTCGCTCGCTCGCTCGCTCGCTCGCTCGCTCGCTCGCTCGCTCGCTCGCTAGCTCGCTCGCTCGCTCGCTCGCTCGCTCGCTCGCTCGCTCGCTCGCTCGCTCGCTCGCTCGCTCGCTCGCTCGCTCGCTCCTCGCTCGCTCGCTCGCTCGCTCGCTCGCTCGCTCGCTCGCTCGCTCGCTCGCTCGCTCGCTCGCTCTCTCGCTCGCTCGCTCGCTCGCTCGCTGCTCGCTCGCTCGCTCGCTCGCTCGCTCGCTCGCTCGCTCGCTCTCGCGCTCGCTCGCTCGCTCGCTCGCTCGCTCTCTCTCGCTCGCTCGCTCGCTCGCTCGCTCGCTCGCTCCTCGCTCTCGCTCGCTCGCTCGCTCTCGCTCGCTCGCTCGCTCTCGCTCGCTCTCGCTCGCTCGCTCGCTCGCTCGCTCGCTCGCTCGCTCTCTCGCTCGCTCGCTCGCTCGCTCGCTCGCTGCTCGCTCGCTCGCTCTCTCGCTCGCTCGCTCGCTCGCTCGCTCGCTCGCTGCTCGCTCTCTCGCTCGCTCGCTCGCTCGCTGCTCGCTCGCTCGCTCGCTCGCTCGCTCGCTCGCTCGCTCTCGCTCGCTCGCTCGCTCGCTCGCTCGCTCGCTCGCTCGCTCGCTCGCTCGCTCGCTCTCCTCCCCCCGTGCCTTGGCTCCTCCGTCCCGTGTCCCTCGCTTCGTCCTCGCTTCGTTCTTCGCTTGCTCCCTGGCGTTGTCCCTCCCCTTTTCCCCTGCCTCGTCCTCGCTTGGTCTCTCGGCTCGTCCCCCCGTCTCTTCGTCCTCGCTGCGCGCCTCGCTTTTTTCCTCGCTCTGTCCCGAGCCTCTGTCCTTGCCTCGTCGGTCCCTTCGCCCCACGCCTCGTCTTTCGCTTAGTCCATAGCTAGCCCATAGATTAGCGCATAAAGTTGTTAATAGACCTTTGCATAGGACTAGTCAATAGACTTTTGAATTAGTCAGTAGAATAGTCAATAATAAATTTGTCCATAGACTGGTGAATAGATTAGTGCATAGGCTAATAAATAGATTAGTCCATAGGCTATACCATAGCCTAATCAATAGACTAGTCCTTAGATTTGTTAATAGATTAGTCCATATACTGGTCAATAGATTTGTCCACAGACTAGACAACATATTAGTCATAAACTAGTCGATAGACTATATCATAGGATTTGATAGATTTGTCAGTAGACTAGTACATATATCTTAATAGGTTAATCAATCCAAAGTCTGGTCAATAGATTTGCCCATAGACTAGTCAATGGACTAGTTAATAGGTTAATATAGATAATATAGATTAATTAATAGACTGATCCTTAGATTTGTTAATAGACTGGCCAATAGAGTAATTAATAAATACACTAGTGAGCCGACTTTAAAATTATGTTTGTTTCTTTAACCCCCATTTTCATCACCTCCAGTTATCGTTTAACTGGTAGTTATTTTTCCACTTAAGACAATTTTTGTATGACATTGTGAAAATGCTGCTAAATGTATTACAAGTGACAAAATATTTTCGATTTTAGGCTCTTTATTATCTTCCTGAATCGGGCTGAATATGATGAATCATTGGTTTAAGCCTCAGTGTGTAAAGAAACAAATCGTTCGATAATGCAGTGATTACTATGACTATAAGTGTCAAAATAAGCTGTAATAAAATAAAGAAATTTATATACATATACCTCCCTATATATACAAATTTTCTTAGAATTTCTAAAAAATTATCTATCGTACTATTTAAGTATTAAATAACATTTCAAAAATGAACATTTAGTTACCAGGGCGTTTATATTTATATGTACATGACTATTCGTATCTGTAGGGTAAAGTATCTGGAGAATATATAGTGAAATAAATAAGTCATTATAATATTAAAAAATAAACACCGTTATTAGTCATTAACAGACAGAATTGTAAATAAACAACAATAATATAATAATAATAATAACAACAACAAAACTACACGTGAATAAATATCTAAATGAATGAATACTTTTTTTTTGCTGTAGCTAATGGTCACAGTCAAACTAATTACACATTAACATAAAACTAAATATGAAGGTAACTAACTGTCTGTGAATCTAAAATAAATATTCATTATAAATGAGTTTTTTTTTATTTTGTTTAATTTAACATTTTGCAAATTGCTAGTAACATCAAACCATAATTCTAAAAAAGGATAATAATTCTAAATGAATTAGGACTTTGTTTGTAGGTTTTACCAAAATCGATTAAATAATTATTTTACTGTCCCATGTCTGTGATTTATTAGAGTGCTTGTCATGTTAGTTAGTGTGCATGTCTAGCTTCTTTTCCATTGAAAGATAAAAATCCAATAGATTATATACTTTTTTTTCATAATGGAACGTTATGATAGTGGGTTGGTTATGTCTATGATTCCATTAGTTTTCATTCCGCGTAGTTTTTTTAATATATTTTTTGTTAATAGATAAGCAGGTGTTCTGTTATCAGTTCATTTGTTTTTTTAAGTTTATTAGTTTTTTGGCCATTTATTTTACTTAGAATATGAAGGAGTTATAAATCTATAATTAGTTTTTTTTATACTTGTATATGGGTTCTATTGCACCCAGTAAAATGACTTAATAGTTTGTATTTTAAATAGATTTGATTTCATTTTGCGGTGCACTGGAACTTGTATATTTCAGTCGAATTGCAGTGTAGAATCAAAAATGTTTCTATAAATTAATAGATCCCTAAAGTAGGGGTTGAATAATATTTGTGTCGTACTCATAAGTTTAGGATGTCCATTAAATCTATTAAATTATCTTAAACAATTAATATACTGATGAAATAAATAACAATTCCTTTTTTAATAAAAATAATTAAAATTCACTCAATAAATTAAAAACCACTTTATTCATAATAAATGTTCACCTTTCTCTATCTCTTTCCTCTTGTTATATTTCCAGTTAATGTAATTCCTCTCTGCAAAACCACCATACTATCAACATCCCCCCCAAAAACACACATACATACACAATGTGCCTTTCAACACCCACGACATCGGCAAATGGTAACAATACCTCAACAGCATGTTCGTCTAGTCCATGTACCGCAGCCAATAATGATGCCACCACCAATGGTGATGTCTCTGCGTGTGGTACAAATCTAAAACAACAAACACAATTAGATTGCAATGGCAATACTAAAACAACCACAGTCAACAATAATAGTATTAAACAACGTAAAGTAACAACAGTTGATGCACAAAATGATACAACAGCCAAAGATTTAGTTGATAATTTAGGTTATAAGGAAGAGAATGCTGTGTACAAAGAAATAGCAGCCGCCAAAGAGGTGCTACAGCAGCAAAAGCAAGTGGAAGAGCCTGAAAAGGAATTTAAAGCAAAAATAAGATGGCCAGATTTAGCAGCACAATTATTTTACATGTCGGTGGTCTGTATGGTTTCTATCTGCTGTTCTCCGCTAAGTTTTATACGTTTTTATGGGGTGAGTAGAAAACAATATATACCAATAGTCTTTAGAACCGATACTGTAGCTTAAGCAGTTGTCTATAGCCTAGTCTATAGTCTTGTCTAAAGTCGAGTCCATAGACTAGTAAATAGTCTAGTCTATAGTCCAGTCGACAGTCTAGTCTATAGTTTAGTCTATAGTCTAGTCTATAGTTTAGTCTATAGTCTGGTCTATAGTCTAGTCTATAGTCTAGTTGTAGTCTAGTCTATAGTCTAGTCTATAGTCTAGTCTATAGTCTAGTCTATAGTCTAGTCTATAGTCTCGTCTATAGTCTCGTCTATAGTCTAGTCTATAGTCTCGTCTATAGTCTAGTCTATAGTCCTCGTCTATAGTCTAGTCTATAGTCTAGTCTATAGTCTAGTCTATAGTCTTGTCTATAGTCTAGTCTATAGTCTAGTCTATAGTCTAGTCTATAGTCTAGTCTTTAGTCTAGTCTATATTCTAGTCTATAGTCTAGTCTATAGTCTAGTCTATAGTCTCGTCTATAGTCTAGTCTATAGTCTAGTCTATAGTCTCGTCTATAGTCTCGTCTATAGTCTAGTCTATAGTCTAGTCTATAGTCTCGTCTATAGTCTCGTCTATAGTCTAGTCTATAGTCTAGTCTATAGTCTAGTCTATAGTCTAGTCTATAGTCTAGTCTATAGTCTAGTCTATAGTCTAGTCTATAGTCTAGTCTATAGTCTAGTCTATAAGTCTAGTCTATAGTCTTGTCTATAGTCTAGTCTATAGTCTGTCTATAGTCTAGTCTATAGTCTAGTCTATAGTCTAGTCTATAGTCTAGTCTATAGTCTAGTCTATAGTCCTAGTCTATAGTCTAGTCTATAGTCTAGTCTATAGTCTAGTCTATAGTCTAGTCTATAGTCTCGTCTATAGTCTCGTCTATAGTCTAGTCTATAGTCTAGTCTATAGTCTAGTCTGTAGTCTTGTCTATAGTCTAGTCTATAGTCTAGTCTATAGTCTAGTCTATAGTCTCGTCTATAGTCTAGTCTATAGTCTAGTCTATAGTCTAGTCTATAGTCTAGTCTGTAGTCTTGTCTATAGTCTAGTCTATAGTCTTGTCTATAGTCTAGTCTATAGTCTAGTCTATAGTCTAGTCTATAGTCTAGTCTATAGTCTAGTCTATAGTCTAGTCTATAGTCTAGTCTATAGTCTAGTCTATAGTCTAGTCTATAGTCTAGTCTATAGTCTAGTCTATAGTCTAGTCTATAGTCTAGTCTATAGTCCTAGTCTATAGTCTAGTCTATAGTCTAGTCTATAGTCTAGTCTATAGTCTAGTCTATAGTCTAGTCTATAGTCTAGTCTATAGTCTAGTCTATAGTCTAGTCTATAGTCTAGTCTATAGTCTAGTCTATAGTGTAGTCTATAGTGTAGTCTATAGTGTAGTCTATAGTCTAGTCTATAGTCTAGTCTATAGTCTAGTCTATAGTCTAGTCTATAGTCTAGTCTATAGTCTAGTCTATAGTATAGTCTAATAGTCTAGTCTATAGTCTAGTCTATAGTCTAGTCTATAGTCTAGTCTATAGTCTAGCCTATAGTCTAGTCTATAGTCTAGTCTATAGTCTAGTCTATAGTCTAGTCTATAGTCTAGTCTATAGTCTAGTCTATAGTCTAGTCTATAGTCTAGTCTATAGTCTAGTCTATAGTCTAGTCTATAGTCTAGTCTATAGTCTAGTCTATAGTCTAGTCTATAGTCTAGTCTATAGTCTAGTCTATAGTCTAGTCTATAGTCTAGTCTATAGTCTAGTCTATAGTCTAGTCTATAGCCTAGTCTAGTTTAGTCTAGTCTATTGTCTAGTCTAGTCTATATTCTAGTCTATAGTCTAGTCTATAGTCTAGTCTATAGTCTAGTCTATAGTCTAGTCTATAGTCTAGTCTATAGTCTAGTCTATAGTCTAGTCTATAGTCTAGTCTATAGTCTAGTCTATAGTCTAGTCTATAGTCTAGTCTATAGTCTAGTCTATAGTCTAGTCTATAGTCTAGTCTATAGTCTAGTCTATAGTCTAGTCTGTAGCCTAGTCTATAGTCTAGTCTATAGTCTAGTCTATAGTCTAGTCTATAGTCTAGTCTATAGTCTAGTCTATAGTCTAGTCTATAGTCTAGTCTATATTCTAGTCTATAGTCTAGGCTATTGTCTAGTCTATATTCTAGTCTATATTCTAGTCTATAGTCTAGTCTATTGTCTAGTCTATAGTCTAGTCTATAGTCTAGTCTATAGTCTAGTCTATAGTCTAGTCTATGGTCTAGTCTATAGTCTAGTCTATAGTCTAGTCTATAGTCTAGTCTATAGTCTAGGCTATAGTTTAGCCTATAGTCTAGTCTATAGTCTAGTCTATAGTCTAGGCTATTGTCTAGTCTATATTCTAGTCTATAGTCTAGTCTATTGTCTAGTCTATAGTCTAGTCTATAGTCTAGTCCAGGGGCGGGAAACTACGGCTCGCGAGCCAAATGCGGCTCTTTGGATGTGGAGCTACGGCTCTTTAGTTTCATACGTAATTTTTTTATTTTATAAAAAAAATATATACATATATAAAAATCTTTCTGAATAGATTACCGAGCAGTGTTTGTTAAAACTAACAAAACAATTCGCATACGTTTCTACAATATACACAATATTTCAACTTTGTTTAATCCTTGTGCATGTGAGACAACTAACAAATGAAAGTTGAGAGTCGTTTGTGAAACTTTAAACAACAAGTTATGATCCAAACTTTCTAAAGCTATACAAACCTATCTCTCCTATTGAATTTGTTCCATGTACAAGTTAGTATTGTAAGAAAATGTTTAATTCTTTAAATTTTTAGTTGAAAAGTTCCCTATAAACGATGGGGTATCATGAGCGCTCCTACGAAGTGCCATTAGATAAAATGTAAAACATGATCATACATTCCGAAATTTTCGTGTTTGTTTTTAAATAATAAAAAGAGCCTGCTAGAATACGAACCAGGGACTTCGATTTTTTAGTCAAATGTTCTACACACTGCATAGGTATTTTAGTGCGCATCAAATAATGGTTTTCACATCAAGATTAATTTTGTTTTATTTTTTGTAAAACACAATTCTTAAACTGCAATTAAATAAAATGTGCAAACAAAATGACAATGCCGAAAATTAAGTACTTCTATATCAGATTATAAGAAAGTTATTACTAGAGTACTTCTATGTAATGCAGACGGTAAGTAGTAGTCATTGAATAGTAAGTGGTTATGGAAGTACAACCCATTACCGAGTTTTTGCTGGGTAAATACTAAAAACTTGTTCTATTTAAAAACTTCAATATTTAAATATTGCGCGTTTTAGAAACGTTTTACAGTGTATTATGGACCGACACATCCTTACAAAATTTGGTAATGAGATTTTGGATCCTACTTGTTTGTGTTGATTTTCATCACTATACTTGTATTTTTCGTTGTTTTCGAAAGTGGACACTATATGGTTGGGTACGGTCAATTCTGAATCCATCCTTATTAAATTTGGTATAGATACATTTGTTCCTATAAACTTGTTTATGATGAATTTCACCACTATGCTGGTATTATTAAGCATGTTATGAGCGTTGAAGTCATTTCCTGAAGAAGAATTTATATGGGGGTATGGTCAACAATGAACTGATCCTTACAAAATTTTGGAGAGAGATTTTCGTTCCTATAATACTTGTTTGTGTCCAATTGCGTCGCTATACTAATATGTATTATTAAATCAGTTATGAACATTAAAGTTATTTTCCGAAGTAGACCTTTTAAAAGGGGATTGGTCAATTATGTTTTGTTTGTGTTGAATTTTGTCATAATATTGCTATTATTAAGACAGTTATGAACGTTAAAGTCAAATTTGGAAGATAGATATTGTTCTTATATTGCTACTGTTAAGTCAATTATGATCGTTAGTCATTTTCTGAAATGATTGCCTCGATTGCCGCCAAATTAATATATTACTTTATATTGTATTAGCTGCGTCATCAATTTTCGTGATTTTTACATTTCCTGATATGTTTCCAAATGCCTCTTAAATGATAACACTGTCGCCCTACTCTAATAAACTTCTATATTTTTATATAACGAGTGTTTAAAAAATGCATTCGAATGACCCATATAAATTCAAAAAGTATTTGTAGTCAAAAATCTTTAAGAAAGATTCCTTGCAGAATGTCCTGTAGATAATTAAACCAACTTTATGTTTTTGAAGTGAATTCATAAAGTATTTGTAAAGTTTTAATAAACAACAATTTTGTGGCTCTTTTAAAACATATGTTTTGTAAACTGTAATTTTTGGCTCTTCCGACTCAAAAGTTTGCCGACCCCTGGTCTAGTCTATAGTCTAGGCTATAGTCTAGTCTATAGTCTAGTCTATAGTCTAGTCTATAGTCTAGTCTATAGTCTAGTCTATAGTCTAGTCTATAGTCTAGTCTATAGTCTAGTCTATAGTCTAGTCTATAGTCTAGTCTATAGTCTAGTCTATAGTCTAGTCTATAGTCTAGTCTATAGTCTAGTCTATAGTCTAGTCTATAGTCTAGTCTATAGTCTAGGCTATTGTCTAGTCTATATTCTAGTCTATAGTCTAGTCTATTGTCTAGTCTATAGTCTAGTCTATAGTCTAGTCTATAGTCTAGTCTATTGTCTAGTCTATAGTCTAGTCTATAGTCTAGTCTATAGTATCGTCTATAGTCTAGTCTTTAGTCTAGTCTATATGTAGTTAGTTTTTCTCCGTGTTTGCAATAACTATTCTTAATTCTTGTTATTGTTTCGGAATTCCTTAAATGTTGCTATGGATCCCCATTTGAAAAACGTTGATCTTAACAATTTTACACACATACACGAGCACGTGAACATCTAATGTATCATTAATTGTATGTATGTTTTTCATCCATCCATCCATCCAAGCATACATTCAATCTAAATTCATATGTATATTGTGTACATGTGATAAATTTATACGTAAACAAGACTCCTTAATTGGAAACCATTAAATTAAAATCCATTAATAAATATTCTATTTTATAGTTTTCTTTATTCTATATATTTATTTTTGTTATATATTTATTTCATTTATTTAGAAATTTGTTTGTCCGCTCGAATATTTCAACTGAACATTGATCGTAGAACAATGTTGCCAACTCTTTAACACTTTAACACCCAAAAGTGTGGACAATATCAATTAACACTTTAATGCTACAGACAGACAACACTAACGTTTTTAGTGTATGTACTAAAATAATTTACAAAACTTTAAGAAAAAACAAGTAAGAAAGTATAGTCGGGCGTGGCCGACCATATGATACCCTACACCAGTTATGAATATTAAATGTGATTTATTTTTCATAATAAAGCATTTATCTTCAATATTCCCTTGTTCCGATACATTTAAGCAATTTATGGATGAAAATCTAATTTTCTGAAAGAGGCTTTATATGGGGGCTAGGGGCAAATATGGACCAAGCCCGATAAAATTTTGTGAATATATTTATATTTACATAATATTTTATTGTGCTAAATTTCATCGCGATATTTGTGTTTATAAGTTAATTTGGGACATTCATGTAATTTTCTGAAGGGGACTTTGTATGGGAGCTAGGGTCAAATGGGGCCCGATCTTTATGAAATTTGGCAGGGTCATCCAGACTTCTATAAAACTTAGTTGTGCCGCATTTTATCGATATATCTGTAAATTTAACAAAATTATGAGCTCAAAAGCCCTTTTCGGGGGGTTCTGTTCTATGGGGGCTAGGTGAAATAATGGACCGATTTCAACCATTTTCAATAGGCTTCGTCCTTGGGTCAAATAAAACGTGCGTGCCAAATTTCATCCAATTATCTTGAAAATTGCGACCTGTACCTTGCGCACAAGGTTTACATGGACAGCCAGCCAGCCAGCCTGCCAGACGGACGGACGGACGGACATAGCTTAATCGACTCAGAAAACGATTCTAAGCCGATTGGTATACTTTAAGGTGGGTCTAGGACGAATATTTTTGTATGTTACAAACATCAGCACAAATCCAATATACCCTCCCCACTAAAGTGGTGTAGGGTATAAAAAATCATAATGAAACGTTTTTATAGCCACTTTTATTGTAGTACAACATACTTATTCGTATATAATTAGAAATAATAAAAAAGTTTTTTTTTTCGCAAAAATAGATAACAAAAATGTGTTTTATACTAATATTTCAGAAAATATTAAAAAATATATGACTTTGTAGATAAATATTGTTTACACTTATTCGAAAGATAAAATTAATGCGAATTTTGACATACCAAAAGATATTGACAATTAACTAGATAATTATGTACATATGTATGTATGTGTAAAGTTTGTGTTATTCGATAAATATTATGTCTGGAAAATACACTGGGGAAAAATGATTTATGTATTTTTCGTCATGCGTCGCTCGTGTACACTTGGAGGCCCATTGTTTGATTCCCTAATTCACATAATTGAATGAATCTAGAATCGAGATAACAATACCGTAGAACTGTTTGTGTGAATACCTTTTGGTGACACATTGTTCACAGACCAACTTATAAAAGAGGTTTGCATCAGACCTTTAGTGGAGCAGTTCGTTTTCCAAAAGCCCTTTTCGTATTACAAAGTTTTTATTTTGTAGTTACGTACATATATTTCATAAAAAAAACCTTTAAAATTTCTACTTAACCTTAAAAATATGTACGTATTCAACTTAACCTTACTTTCATGCAAACATTTATACCTATTATACAGCCCACCTTTAAGTTATTACGTCTCGTTGTTGCTGTACTATAATTAAACGATGACACAACAACACACATTTTCAATGTTGTAATAGTTGAGAGTGATCTAAGACCCACAAAATTTTACTGATGTTTTTTTAATTTAATAAAAAAATAATATGCAAAATGTGTATTTATGTGTGTTTTAAAATAAATGTGAACTTTAACCGAAACAATTAACAATTTTATTGTTTCAGTTTATGTGAGAGAATAAATTTCGATTCTGTTAAAAGATATTTTTTTTTCTTTTTTAGCATATTCTGAAGAATTAGAGAAAACATATTACAATTTGATAAAATTTGGCAGAAACGCCAACTGAAAATGGTTCATTATTTCCCCATATAACCGACCTTAGGATTGGGCTTTTTAGATCATAATTATGTCAAATATACTAAAAAAATCGGTAGAACTAAGTAATATACTTATGCACAAGCGTTGATAAAACTGCCGGTTTTCGCAATGATCGGTCCTCATTTGATCCTCTTCAATATAAATAATTTTTATATAATTTTATGTGGAACGGTCCATATTTAACCCGATTTAAAGCCACTTTAGGAAAGTCAGTTTTTCAACAAAAAACATGTAAGAAAGTGATTCTGAGTCGATCGGTATACTTAAAGGTGGGTATAGTACTAATTTTTTAGTGCGTTACAAACATCAGCACAAACGCATAATACCCTTCACACTATTCATAACTAGAGTATCATATGATCTGACCCGAGAATATACTACCGCATCGTTTTATGTAGACAATAGCCTTTGAGGACAAGTGAAGATCGCTCTTCTTGACCAACCTGATGTCCCAGGGAGGATATTATTTTTCTCACTAAGTTCTTCAGGATACAAATTCATTGCCGAGATGTCATTCTCATGATCATCACACCCATGCTGATTATTTTTTACCTTATTGAGCTGATCTATTGGGATTTTAACTGTCGGATTACCGGTATCGTATTCTGCATAGCTGAGATCGTCCCGAACGTAAAAACCAATGTCGTTCTTCCATACTCGCTGGTTTAAGTCTTCTTTAGGTGAGGTATGGCTTGGCTTATATTTCTTCAGATATTGTAAGAGACTCCGATTGACTCAATATGATTTTCTGGAATATCATCTTCAATTTACTCCACTGTGCCCCAGATAGTCGTTATTTGTTTGCCGATAGCTTAGCAATGCTATCACTCACTTCCTTCGCCATTTGTTTTACAGCATCCTCTTTGTAATTTGGCTCGATGGTGCCATTATTATCAAAGTCAAAAACCTCACCTGCATTTATAGACTGAGATTTTTTAGAGCTCCTAATCTTTTTCCTCTATTTTTTTCCCAAGGGCAATAACTCTGCATACCAAAGGGGAACACCTTGCACCTTGACATCCATGCTAGTCATTTGCTCATGATCGCAGCATAATCACAACACATGACTGGCGAATAGATCAACTCTTGTTGCTGGTACTGGGTTACTTTGGCCCTGCACTATAACTTCAATATTTATTCTCTTAATGGATTGTTTTTTGGTTTAGGGGAAAACTACTGTATATATTTTGGTTCGGGAGAATGTCAGATTCTCAAGACTATGTGCCATCCCCACTTGAGGTAAAACTATAGCTGGGAGAGGACAGATTGTACATAACCCTTCTATACACCTCTAGGGGAATGGAACTCCCAGAAGAGTGAGATGTATTTATTACAGTAAAGTTGCTAGATGGTAGTATTGACCGAAAATTTCCAGGAATATTAGAATAAGTAGATATAAAAACCATACTAGGCTCATTGTTTAAATCCTACCATCCGTATACTATTTGTTTTGATCAATGCTGATCAATGTTCTCATTGCAATATGCTTAATTTCAGAACGGGATCTACCAAATTGCTTTGATCTGTTATAGGCTTTTAAAATTATTTGTTTTTGTTGCGATATCTATAGAACGTATAAATGGAACATATAGATATCGCAACAGCTAATCGTGGCCAATTTTGTATATTATGTTGTACCCACGTTCTACTATAAAAGATATTTGCCCCTCTAGATATATCTAAAACTTCTTGAATTAGGGTAATATTAAGATAAATAGGGTTAATTATGTCAGAAATTCAAATGTACTTTTCTTTTTATTTCCAGTTGTCTTTACCATATGGGGTTCGGGTATTGGCATCACAGCCGGAGCACATCGTCTGTGGTCACACAAATCCTATAACGCTTCATTACCTCTACGTATCTTATTAATATTTTTATTCACCATTGCGGGACAGGTAAGATTTTTTAACAGCCATCTACCATTCAAATAAATCCTTAACTTTTTTAAACTCTTACAGCGTGATGCCTATACTTGGGCTTTAGATCACAGAATTCATCACAAATTTTCGGAGACTGAAGCCGATCCTCACAATGCCAAGAGAGGTTTCTTTTTTGCTCACGTTGGTTGGCTTTTCCTGACCGCCCACCCCAAGGTGGAGGAAAAACGTAAAGTTATAGATATGTCCGATTTGGAAAATGATGGTGTGGTGATGTTCCAACGTAAATGGTTTATACCCTTATTTGCCGTTTGTTCAATTGCTCTACCTGTTTTGGTGCCCTGGTATTTCTGGAATGAATGTTTGTGGAGTTCCTTCTGGATTAATTTCAATATGAGATTTACGTCCACTTTGAACGTGGCCTTCTTTGTGAATAGTGTAGCTCATATGTGGGGCAAGAAGCCATATGACAAGTAAGAAGATTTGATTTAGTTTGCGGTAATCTGAATGTGTAATAATTTTTTTTTAATTCTAGGAACATTAGCCCAGTTGAAAGCCCCATTGTTTCGTTTTTGGCTTTGGGTGAAGGTTGGCACAACTATCACCATGTATTCCCCTGGGATTATAAAACTGGTGAATTTGGCAACTATAAATTGAATGTTACTACCGGTTTTATTGATTTATGTGCTCGTTTAGGTTTGGCCACAGGACGTAAGTATTATTTCTTTTGGATGGAATTGGTTACAATTAATTCTAATTATATATTGTATTTGCAATGAGTTAAATCTAGAAATACATTAATCTAGTTCTTATTTGATTATAGAACATACCATAGACTACACTATAGACCACACCATAGACTAGAATATATACTAGACTATAGACCAGACCATAGACTAGACTATAGACTAGACTATAAACTAGACTATAGAATAGCCTATAGACTAGACTGTATACTAGACTATAGACTAGACTATAGACTAGACTATAGACTAGACTATAGATACTAGACTATAGACTAGACTACAGACTAGACTATAGACTAGACTATAGACTAGACTATATATAGACTATAGACTAGACTATAGACTAGACTATAGACTAGACTATAGACTAGACTATAGACTAGACTATAGACTAGACTATAGACTAGACTATAGACTAGACTATAGACTAGACTATAGACTAGACTATAGACTAGACTATAGACTAGACTAGACTATAGACTAGACTATAGACTAGACTATAGACTAGACTATAGACTAGACTATAGACTAGACTATAGACTAGACTATAGACTAGACTATAGACTAGACTATAGACTAGACTATAGACTAGACTATAGACTAGACTATAGACTAGACTATAGACTAGACTATAGACTAGACTATAGACTAGACTATAGACTAGACTATAGACTAGATACTAGACTAGACTATAGAGTAGATTATAGACTAGACTATAGATTAGACTGTTGACTAGACTATAGACTAGACTATAGACTAGACTATAGACTAGACTGTAGACTGGACTATAGACTAGACTAGACTATAGACTAGACTGTAGACTAGACTGTAGACTAGACTATAGACTAGACTATAGACTAGACTGTAGGCTAGACTATAGACTAGACTATAGACTAGACTGTAGGCTAGACTATAGACTAGAATATAGACTAGACTATAGACTAGACTATAAACTAGACTATAGACTAGACTATAGACTAGACTATAGACTAGACTATAGACTAGACTATAGACTAGACTATAGACTAGACTATAGACTAGACTATAGACTAGACTATATAGACTATAGACTAGACTATAGACTAGACTATAGACTAGACTATAGACTAGACTATAGACTAGACTATAGACTAGACTATAGACTAGACTATAGACTAGACTATAGACTAGACTATAGACTAGACTATAGACTAGACTATAGACTAGACTATAGACTAGACTATAGACTAGACTATAGACTAGACTATAGACTAGACTATAGACTAGACTATAGACTAGACTATAGACTAGACTATAGACTAGACTATAGACTAGACTATAGACTAGACTATAGACTGGACTATAGACTGGACTATAGACTAGACTATAGACTAGATATAGTAGACTATAGACTAGACTATAGACTAGACTATAGACTAGACTATAGACTAGACTATAGACTAGACTATAGACTAGACTATAGACTAGACTATAGACTAGACTATAGACTAGACTATAGACTAGACTATAGACTAGACTATAGACTAGACTATAGACTAGACTATAGACTAGACTATAGACTAGACTATAGACTAGACTATAGACTAGACTATAGACTAGACTATAGACTAGACTATAGACTAGACTATAGACTAGACTATAGACTAGACTATAGACTAGACTATAGACTAGACTATAGACTAGACTATAGACTAGACTATAGACTAGACTATAGACTAGACTATAGACTAGACTATAGACTAGACTATAGACTAGACTATAGACTAGACTATAGACTAGACTATAGACTAGACTATAGACTAGACTATAGACTAGACTATAGACTAGACTATAGACTAGACTATAGACTAGACTATAGACTAGACTATAGACTAGACTATAGACTAGACTATAGACTAGACTATAGACTAGACTATAGACTAGACTATAGACTAGACTATAGACTAGACTATAGACTAGACTATAGACTAGACTATAGACTAGACTATAGACTAGACTATAGACTAGACTATAGACTAGACTATAGACTAGACTATAGACTAGACTATAGACTAGACTATAGACTAGACTATAGACTAGACTATAGACTAGACTATAGACTAGACTATAGACTATACTAGACTAGACTATAGACTAGACTATAGACTAGACTATAGACTAGACTATAGACTAGACTATAGACTAGACTATAGACTAGACTATAGACTAGACTATAGACTAGACTATAGACTAGACTATAGACTAGACTATAGACTAGACTATAGACTAGACTATAGACTAGACTATAGACTAGACTATAGACTAGACTATAGACTAGACTATAGACTAGACTATAGACTAGACTATAGACTAGACTATAGACTAGACTATAGACTAGACTATAGACTAGACTATAGACTAGACTATAGACTAGACTATAGACTAGACTATAGACTAGACTATAGACTAGACTATAGACTAGACTATAGACTAGACTATAGACTAGACTATAGACTAGACTATAGACTAGACTATAGACTAGACTATAGACTAGACTATAGACTAGACTATAGACTAGACTATAGACTAGACTAGACTATAGACTAGACTATAGACTAGACTATAGACTAGACTATAGACTAGACTATAGACCTAGACTATAGACTAGACTATAGACTCGACTATAGACTAGACTAAGACTAGACTATAGACTAGACTATAGACTAGACTATAGACTAGACTATAGACTAGACTAAGACTAGACTCATAGACTAGACTATAGACTAGACTATAGACTAGACTATAGACTAGACTATGACTAGACTATAGACTAGACTATAGACTAGACTATAGACTAGACTATAGACTAGACTATAGACTAGACCTATAGACTAGACTATAGACTAGACTATAGACTAGACTATAGACTAGACTATAGACTAGACTATAGACTAGACTATAGACTAGACTATAGACTAGACTATAGACTAGACTATAGACTAGACTATAGACTAGACTATAGACTAGACTATATAGACTAGATCTATAGACTAGACTATAGGACTAGACTATAGACTAGACTATAGACTAGACTATAGACTAGACTATAGACTAGACTATAGACTAGACATAGACTGACTAAGACTAGACTATAGACTAGACTATAGACTAGACTATAGACTAGACTATAGACTAGACTATAGACTAGACTATAGACTAGACTATAGACTAGACTATAGACTAGACTATAGACTAGACTATAGACTAGACTATAGACTAGACTATAGACTAGACTATAGACTAGACTATAGACTAGACTATAGACTAGACTATAGACTAGACCTATAGACTAGACTATAGACTAGACTATAGACTAGACTATAGACTAGACTATAGACTAGACTATAGACTAGACTATAGACTAGACTATAGACTAGACATAGACTAGACTATAGACTAGACTATAGACTAGACTATAGACTAGACTATAGACTAGACTATAGACTAGACTATAGACTAGACTATAGACTAGACTATAGACTAGACTATAGACTAGACTATAGACTAGACTATAGACTAGACTATAGACTAGACTATAGACTAGACTATAGACTAGACTATAGACTAGACTATAGACTAGACTATAGACTAGACTATAGACTAGACTATAGACTAGACTATAGACGAAAGCTAATTATTTTATTTATTATATTTACAAAATTCTAATTTTATTAATTTTTTTCGACCTCTAGGTAAATTTGTCTCTCCCGATATGATCAAAAGACGTGCCTTAAAATGTGGTGATGGTACTCGTTTCCTTAGCGATGACTATGCCCACAAAGATCAAGTCTGGGGCTATGGCGACAAGGACTTGCCACAAGAAGATTTACAAGAGCTACAGAAAATGAAATCTTAATTTCTGTTCTACTTATTGTATTTAATGAACTAGTGATTATTTAATTTAAATTGTTGTTAAGTTTTATAGATTTCGTAAGTGTGTGTTTATAAAGTTGAGTAAAAAAAAACAAATAATTAACATTCCTAAATTTAACATTAAAAGCCCTGTGTATTGAAAAAACAGAAATCCAACAGCAAAAAAAAAAAATTAAAAATAAATTAAAAAGAATCCAAATAACGAAATAAAAAGTATTGTATATTTTAGGTATTTAATCCAATATAAATGTTTTTGTACCTCTTTGCAAATGAAACTTATTAAATTATATACTAGAAAGAAAATTATTTAAATATTGAGCTTTGTTTTATTATTATTTTATTTTACATTTCTTCAGGTGTTATTCAGGTGCTATACGATTTTTGGAATTTAATTATTTCATTTGTGATTTGTGATTTCTTTAAGTTCGTTTTAGAATTTGAAATTTAAACTTTAGTTCTTAACTAAACGTGGACGTGTGCTGTTTGCTTGGATCATTTTGGTGCAACGGCTAACAGTGTTAGAGTGTTATAAGTTTTTTTAATTAAGATCCTGGCTTGTAAAAAACAAATATATATAGAAGGTATATAATATTATACTTCAATGTGTGTGTTTTAATTAATTTACAATTTGAAGAAAAACATGATCATTTGATTTATTCTAATAATAATAATTTGGATAAAAATATGAATCTGGTAAAGATAAGATTGGTGCGGTACATGTGACTTTATTTGATGGTTTATATCTGAATTTACATATAATCTTACGAGCATTACCTAAAATGAGCTGGTACTATATAAAAACCCAAGTCCAGTAAATGTGCTCATTAGTTTTCTAAAGCGATAACATAGTGAGACAAAATAAACTAAAATGGAAATACCTGGCAAGTGACCCTATTTGTCTGACAGATATTGTCGAGTACAACCAGAATCTGTTGAAATTTGCTAAATATTTCCAAAATTTTGTGATAAAGTTAAAAACTTATTTAATGTTTTTCGACGGATTGAGAAAGTACAAGCTGAGGCCTTTATAATGATATACATATAAGATAAACGGACATAGTTTTCTAATACATTAATAAGATATATGCTTCCTATATAAAGTACTGTTTAAAAACATCTCCAAAGTTGGAAAATGGACAAAGTCACTTAAAATCGGTTGAGATTAAACTAAGTTACTGACTTATAAGTGCTTAAAGGAACAGTATTTAACCGTATTTAAAAACAGATTTTTCTAATACTCGGAATGTATTTATTTTTGTTGCATAGTGTAATACACCCTGAAAATTTCAGATTCATAACGACAATCGAAAAAAGAAGGTCTTAAATGACGTCTGTCTATCCAAAAACATTAGATATTTATAAAAGCATATGTTTCCCACAAAAATTACCGTTAGTCTCACCTGTAACTTATCGTGCCAAGAAGACCGATTGATCCCAACAAAAAATAATTAAAGTCATACATCGCAAATGACATCTTAATCATATCTGAAAATGTGATTTTATATTTTCCGCTTCATAGGAAGAATGTGTTTTAATTCCAAAGTCCAAATATCGGATTATAAACCCCGGTGCTATCGAGACAGCCCTTTTCGATGGCCTTGTTGAGAGTAGTTCTTATGTATTGTAATATCGGTTCAGTAAGTCTATGTTAAATACATAGTATATAATGGTTTTGGATGTGTTGATTTTTGTCCTCGTTATAACACAAATGTGGCGATACTCCTTGTTTAGAGAAGCCATAGTAGTTGTTGTTGTTGTAACAGCTAAAACGATACAATAATCTAGTTGGCGTATTCTACATCAATGTCCAGGCCTAAAAATTGGGCTACTTCAACTGTATGGGTCCATAAATCCATTGGACGGAGTGAAGTAGGGTTTGGCCGGGCAGATGAATATGTGGTGGGTGTCATGGGGACCCTGACCACATGCAGGACATTCCTTGGGGACGGCACGGTCTATAGGTGACCAGTAGGCATTGAGCCTGTTGCTCCATACCGATCGTAGTTGTGCCAGAACTACTCTTGTTTTCCGCGGCAGGATTTCTTCCGTGTCTGCTATGGGCGGTGGGTGACCACCAAGTATGGTTTTGAATGTGTTGCAACAATTCCAAAGCTTGTTTCTAGAAATCTTATTTATTTCATTAACTTTACAGTTAATGTCGGCAGTAAATGTCATGTGGCTAAATAAGTACCTACAAGGTCGACACTAAAATCTCCGAAAATATATGGTTAAATTGAACTTTTAAATATTTGCTGTTTAACGGTATTCTGAGACCCTAATTTCACCTTTTCTTTAAGGTAGTCTTGAGAAGTTTCTACTTCGTTCTTCATTCAATTTATTTTGCCAATATTAAAGCTTCTCATGTTATCTCAACCTTAGATATTTCTATCCTGTATTTATTGAACGAGACTTTCAGAGAACGGGCCTCTAAGTCAAAAAATGAATAATATTCATAAACAATATATTGGAAGTTCCAAGCTCCCTTAAGTAAGTCCGCCTATTTAACCCCCAAATGTTTACATGGATGTTAAATTTCTTTGTGCAATATTTGAAGATTCTAGCTCTAATAATTTCCGAATATGATTTATGTGTTGTAAGTACGCATGTTGAAAGTCTTCCTTCTCGGTATCTGAATATATAAGACCACTTGCAAGTGAACCTCTTTCCAAGTTTCTCTGAATTTTGCAAAACAATGTCAATAAATCAACATTATGATTCTAATCGGATCATTATCTTCCACAGATAAAAGCGTTTTTATCTTTTTCCCAACTTGCAAATAAATCTACGCCAATAAATTCTCTATTATCGGAGCTATCATCAAAAACAGTCCATGATCAGAAAAATCATTACAAAACTGCTATAAATTTGCATTTCAACATTGATACGTCCCTATTGAAGAACATAATGTATTCACCGATCTTTTAGACATTTTCTAAAGTATAACCCCATTTCTCGGTTTTTATAAAAATCAGGGTAGATACAGTTAACGAAATTCCAAAAATATAGTAAAAAGAATTATATGCAGTACATACTATGTAAAATAATTAATTAATGCATAAACTAACTAATTAAAGAAGACCTAAATGCAAGAATAATTAACAATTTATACAAACAAAAATTAATGAATTCTAGGGCAATACAGGTCAACCAATACACCTTGAATTTAAAGCAAGAAAATTAAATTTATTTTTTCAGAATACTTAATACTTTAGTCGCACAAATACAATCCGAACAAAATGGACACAATGCAACAGAAATCCAATGCTGTGGAAGCAAACAAATCTGAAACGACTGGCGATAATGTGAAAAAATCTTTGAAACGTGAAGCCAGTTGGCCATCGGTATTATTTTACATACATTTACACATACTTGGACTCTATGGTATATTTGTAATGTTCACCAGTGCCTCATGGTTGACGATTATTTTCAGTGAGTCATAGATTTTAAATTTAAGAAATAAGTTTATAATTGAGCTTTTCTTTTACAGCTATCATTTTGTCAGTATTGGGTATTTTGGGAGCTACAGCTGGATCACATAGATTATGGGCTCATGGCACTTATACCGCTTCCACCACATTGAAAATTTTCCTTATGTTGTGTCAAACTTTAGCGGGTCAGGTAAGTTGTGAGAGTTTTTTTATTTAAAATTTTAACATTTTACAACACAGTTTTTATTTTATTAAGCAAAGACAAAATCCTATATTATTATATTGATCATATAGTTGGGTACAAAACCATTGAATAGTTTTCGAATGAAAGCTTTAGTTTGTAAGTTTTTTTGTGTAATTTAATATCAGTAAAGCTTTTTTTCGTTAAGTTCTTGTGTGGATCTTAGCCGCACTTTAGGTCCCCTAATATTTTTCAATTGGAATCATAATTAAAAATTTACATATCTCAGTTTCGATTTATGTATAATGATTTATATTTTGAAGCAAAATTAAAAAAAAAATAAATTCCTTAAGAGATCAATACCTCTTTTTTGAAACAATTTAGGGACTAGTATTTAGTCAATAATTTTAGTCCAAGTACGTTTATAAAATTGGTTCAAATATCAGGAATTCCTACTAGTTATTAATTTAATCCATTCAATTTATTTGTTATCATATAGGGTTCCATTTACAACTGGGTAAGAGCTCATCGTTTGCATCATGAAAAATTCCGTAAGCCAGAAGATCCTTTCTTCAGTAATCGTGACTTTATGTCGGCACATGTTTATGCTCAAGTTTTAAACTACCATCCCGAACAGGAGGCCTTATTGGAAAAAATCGATATGAGTGATTTGGAAAAAGATGGTGTGGTAATGTTTCAAAAAAGGTAAGACTCTCATCCGCGCACCAGAACATTTTTTACTACTATTTCCCTTTCTTTTAAACAGATTCTATTGGCTTTTGTATTTTGTTATTCATGTTTTAATACCCATCAATTCGCCACTCGAATACTGGGGTGACTCATTGGCCGCCTCTATTGTTGTGGCCTTTTCATTGCGTTACATGATTGTTCTCAATCTCTGCTGGCTGGTTAATTCCGCTCATTTAGTTTGGGGTTTGGATAAAAGCTTTAAACCCTCCGATTCGAATAGTGTTTTCTTTATTACCAAAAGCTATTGGCCCCAATATCACTATATGCTGCCCAACGATTATCAAAGTGGTGAATATGGTAATTACGCCACAGGTTGTATTACCGCCATGATACGAGTGTTTGCTGCTTTGGATTTAGCCAAAGATTTGCGTACAATTAGTTCGACTGCAGTGCGCAATGGCTTGACGGAAGCTGTCGAAACTGGTCGCCCCATAGTGGATTGTATTAATGAATTCGCCCGCAAGGAGGAGAAAGATATGCCCAAGAATCATTTCCTTAATAGGGAAAAGTTTATGTAAAAGTTCACACAAATATTTGGGTAGTAAAAATTAATGTAAAAATATTTATACATATATATATATTGTCTTAAAAAAAATTTCGGCTTATATAGTTAAATAAATTTATTTTTGATAAAAATTAATATATAAAATATATATAAAGGGAGTTTTATTTAAAACTAGTGATGACCGGTCCACGTTGCAGGTTCATTGTTAGCCATGTGGAATCTACACGTAAAGGTCTATATACCCATCAAATTTTGCAATAATCGGCTTAGCGGTTTAGGTGTCATTGACTAAAATTTAAACCTTGGCGCCATCTGCCGGACAAATTTAAAATTTACAGGAATACTTCTCACGATCCCTGGAACATATATTTGAAATTTTATCCTATCGATTACGAACAAACATTACTCTTTTATTTATATAGATGTAGCGGAATCTGTAATTTTTATTCATTAGGACTCGAGAAGTATTTTGACCTAATAGTTATTATTTAGTTAACGATCTACATTCTTAAGTAATTTATACAGTATGATTATATATAAAAAAATATCCCAAAAAAAACTATATTCCGTTACCTGACTCGGGAAAATAGAAAAAATGGGCTAAATAGAAATTTCAGTATAAAATGACTCAGTTAGTTTTAGAAGAGGATTCATAGTAATTACATTAAATCTGAAAATATACACCTAGGCCACTATCGCGGCTGTTGAGCGCACCTTCTTCAGAGTCTCAAGACCTCCAGACTAACAGAATAGAACGCTACCGACTAACTGCAACATAAAATGCGTCTAATATAAAGGCGGCTACCAAAGACACCTGATTCTAAATACATTTAAATGTACTTTGAACTAAAGTGTGGACTATAGTTTAAACTTAGTCTTAAGTCTAGGACTCTTAACTGGAGTGCGGATTGCACTAGAACTATAGTCTAAACAATAAAGTTCTCTATAGTCTAAACTATTGTCTGAATAATAATCTAAACTATGTCTGGAGTATAGTCTGAACTATTGTCTGTACTATAGTCTGCACTATAGTCTAAGTTATAGCCGAATCGTTGTCATACTATGTTCGGAATTGTAGTTATTATTATAGACTGAACTTTAAACTGGACTATAGTTTTAACTATTTTATGGGCTATATTCTAAACTATGCTCTGGACTATAGCTTAAACTATAGTTTGCACTAAAGTTTGCAGTATGGACTATAGTCTGTACTATAGGTTGGGTTCTAGTCCCTATTAACGTCTTAACTTTAGCCTGAACTATAGTCTGGACAAGAGAATGAACTATATATGCTTGTCTAATGAGTCAATCATGTTCTGAATTATAGTCGGGATTATATTTAATATATTCCAGACTAGACCGAAAAGTCTCATACGTCCTCTTGGAATAATGCAATGGTGAGCCCAACGAGAGCAAGACAAGATAAGTCCGAGATTATTATTATGATCATACGTATTCCAAGTGGACATACATGGTGCGAGCGGTGATGTTAGTGAAACGTTGGAACAGTAATTTCATCTCTCAAATCCACTTATTGACAAATTCTAAAGAATTATGTCGAGTAATATGAGTTTTTGAACATTGAATGATAATTCTGCAGTAGGGGCTATAGCCAGAACTATGTGCAAGTGCAAAGTTTTTTTTTTTTATTAGATTTTTGTATTACAGTTCTTCCTAGTACAGTACATTTGAAGGTAAAAAAAAATTTGCATTCATATAATTATAACTTTTGCATAGGAAAATTTCTATAGAAACATATTTACTATATGTATATGAATATAGGCTGCAACCTTCATCAACCTTCAGAAATATGAAATATAAATCAGAGTGGCCTATGAAATTTAATGTTAATGAAATAAGGTATGAACGCACATTAGGGTATCCATAAATGTTGACCTTGCCATCATGTTATTAGTAGGCCACATTTATTTTTGTAAGAAACCCTGTTTTTAGATCAATCGAGAATCATGGTCCCATTAAAAAAAAATATTTTCTGATTATTTTCAGATGCGAATAAATTTTAAATTTGAGAACAGAGGAGTTATATAATAGACATTTCTTGAAATTCTAGGAAAGCATGCACTTCAACACTGACCACAATTGATGTACATAAATCGGATAATATTAAGCCTTTCTGAGACTTAAAAGGAAATTTTTTGTACAAAGGTCTAAATTATACATTTTCTTTTTCTGGAAATTTTTCATAATATATACCTATATGGAAGATGGGATTCATTCTTTAATGTTAGGTCTAAAATTGTAATATTTTATATACATACTTCCCCCAGTTGCGTTTTATAAAACATATTTCCTAAAAAAACAAAAAAACGTGACACTGATGCATCAAGAGTTCAAATAACAATTTAATTTTTTTTTAGATACTTGCCAAAGAAAATTAAATTACGTAAACTCAATGAAATCAAAGTGCATATTTTTCATTTACTTAAAGAGTATCATAATTCGAAAAACAATTTACTTAAAAGTTTTAATTTATAATTACAATAATAATTTTTGAAATTTAATTATATTCATATGGAAGTTGACACTCCCACTATTGCTGGTGCAACCATTTTTCTTCCAAATGTTTAAATTTATTCTAAAGTTATTCGTACATAATTTGAACACTCTACACAGAGGGAAAAAGAAATATACACGCCTGGTACCAAATCGACACCAAACTGTTTATAATTTTTCAATAACATCCGTTGTCAAAGCATATACATGAGTACGACAACCCTATATAATGTTGACAACATTGCAACAATTCGTTGTCGAAATCAAAATTTTATACACATCCGTTGTCTAAATGTTAACAAATGCTCACTATTCACAAACAATCCGTTGCCAATAGTGAGCTTACCACGTTTGTTAACATTTAGACAACGTATGTTTATAAAATTTAGACTTCGACAAAGAATTGTACGTATGTATATACTTTGACAACGGATGTTATTAAAAATTATAAACTCTTTGGTGTCAAATTGGTACCAGGCGTGTATAGCTGTTATAGTTTCCCAGATATACAGATTTTATTATTTACTTCATATGAGTGGTACCCCGCCCACTTTTCAGTACCGCCTATTTTATTGCAAAATAATCATATTGCAACTAAAATTACTCTTACAAAATTTGGGGACTATATCTGTTGTGATCCTCCAAATATACACATATTGATATTGGCGTGGAATGTACTACGTCCACTATTGCTAGTTCGCCCATGTTTTACCGCAATCTTCATGTGAATGTTAATAAAGTCCATGTAAAATTTGATGACTTTAGATGTCGTAGTTTCCAGATATAAAAACCCTATATAGTTACCCTGATATACGAATTTGTGTATTTAATTCGTATGGGTGCCACGCCCCCTATTGCTACACCTGCTATGTTTTCTCTAAATTTTTCATATGTATGTCAATGTTTCCCGTGCAAAATTTGAAGATTCTATATCTAATGGTCTAATCCAGATATCAAAATTTTTGTATTTAATTCATATGGAAGGTGCAACGCCCCTTAGGTTTAGTCCGCCCATTTTGTTTTAATTATTCATAATGATACTAAAGTCCCTTCTACAACATTTTAGGACTCTAACTGTTATATTTTCTTAAATATACTGATTTAATATGTTCTTAATAAGGGAGGTGCCACGCCCACTATAGCTAGACCGGCCATTTTGTCCTCAAATGTTCACATAGATGTCAAAATTGTTCATTAATACTTATTTTATATGAGGAATTGTATTTGTTTTAAGACACTCTTCAAGTAAATGAACGACTTGTAATATTAAGTAGTAAAAGCGTAGATTCAGCGAAAAAAAACTATATTTTTTTGCTTTTTTGTTAAGAAGACCTACTTCTTATTTTTTAAATACTTAATTGCAACATTAAACTATTTAGTTTTAACTCAAAACGTCGAAGAGATACATTGCGAATAGGCGCGATTTAGTAAGTGTTTCTTTTCTTTTTCAGCGGCAGGATATCAAAAAAATACATTATATAAAGTTACAAAATGCAAAAAAACTACTTTTTAAATAAAAAAAAAATAAAAATTGTATAGAATACAAAAAAATAAAAAAAAAATAGAATTAAACAATGTAATATAATAATGACCTAAGAAAGTGCTAATTAAAAACAAATCAAGGGCGTTAAAGTGTCTCAATAATTAAATAATAATTTAAAATAAAATTTAAAAAAAATATTCACAAAATGAAATCGTCAACATTTTTTTTATAAAAATATTTATCTGAAAATTTAAAAAAGAAAAAAATTTGAATTATATAATATCTGTGTAAATGGTTTAAGTCTTTGTTAAATTGAAAGTGTTTAAACAATAAACCGTTGTATAATAATTCCTAAACATACTTGGATCCAGTTCTGTTTTCTAATGAAAATAATAAAAACAATTAAAGGACCTTTAAAATATATTTTTAACTCGCAGGCTTTAATATCTATGAAAAAAAAAAAACGAAGAGTAAATGGTGGTTTATATTTTAAAACTAATATTATACTAAAAATAAGTAGGAAAGCATAATCGAGCATGGCCGACCATATGATATTCTACACCTTGGGTATATTTTAACAATTATTTATTATTTAAGCATGATGAAAAACTAATTTTCTTAAAAAGGCTTTATATGGGAGTTAGGGTCAAAAATGACCCGATCCCCTAAATATTTTGAGGAGGGCTGTATGTGCATATGCAGAATCGAGATTTCATCGTGTTATTAGTGTTTATAAGTGAATTTTGACCTTCAAGTCATTTTCTGAAGGGGATTTTATATGGGGGCTAAGGTCAAATGAGGCCCGATCAATTAATCAAAAATCGTCAATTTTTGTTGACATACTGGAACTTATGAGCTTAAAAGCCCTATTCTGGGGGTTACGATTGTATGGAGGCTATGCGAAATAATGGACCGATTTCAACCATTAACCAACGATATTGAATCGTTCGTTCTTGGGTCGAAAAGAGTATGTGCCAAATTTCATCAACACAGACGAACTTAGCTTAATCGATCCAGAAAGTGATTCTGAGCGGATTGGTAGGTGGGACCAATATTTTTGGGTGTTACAAACATCATCACAAACGCATAAAATTTAGAATATTATTTCCGAGTCAATTGAATTTCAGAAAGACTCAGAAAGAGATTCTGAGCCGTTTGGTATACTTTAAGGTGGATGTAGGACCATATTTTTGGGTGTTACAAACATCAGCACAAACGCATAATACCCTTCTCAATATAGTGGTGTAGGTTCTAAAAAGTCCAAATCGGCAGGTCCCATTCTATGGGTGCTATGTGAAGTAATCTACCGATTTGAACCATTTTCAGTAGTCTTCGTCGAAAAACAAATTTTATCAAAATATCATGAAAATTGAGCCTGTATCTTGGGCACAAGGTTTACAAGGTCAGCCAGCAGGGCGGATAGGCAGACGTACATGTCTCAGAAAGTGATTCTAAGTCGATCGGTACATTTAAAGGTGAGACTTAGACCAATATTTTTGTGTGTTCCGAACACCAGAACAAACGCATATAAAATTCAAAAGTAACTGACTGGTTTATCATCGCACAGCATAAACGGTCGTAGCTAGAAAGCTAGATTGCTATCCAGCCAAATAGATACACTAAGAGCGGATTTTTGAAAATTCAAATATTTAAAAAGGTTCAACAAAACTTTAATCCGTATCGTTTTTTGTTTAAAAACTAGCATTTTTTTTAAATTTGGCCATTAATTATTGTAATGGGGTGTTATTTGTAACTCTGATACCAGAGAAACTTTGTGTACTTTTTCGTTCTTCTAATAGTACTATTTGAGTTTTTTTATAATATTAAACCATGAAATTAAGCATGTAGAGATCGTTGTAAATCAGAATCCATAAAAAAGAACTTTTTGGTACTTTTTTCGTTCTTCAACTGGTGCCTTTTGAGTTTTTTATAATATTGAACTTAAAAACATGAAATTTAACATGCCGAGTCCTGAGTAAATAAGAATCTATAAAAAAGGGATTTTTTTGGTACTTTTTCGTTATTCAACTGGTACTTTTTGATTTGTAATATTGAACCTAGAATCATATAATCAGGATCCTGATGGAATGAAAATCTTTAAGAACATTTTGGTACTATTTATTTTTCAAATAGTACTTTTTGAATTTTTTATAATATTTAACATAGAAATGCAAAATTAAACACACAGCATAGGTACTGATTGAATGGAAATATATAACTTTTAGCTTTTTTTTCTTTCTGCAATTGGTACTTTTTGATTTTTTTATAATATTGAAAACTAGGAACATATTGTGATGAAATTGTACTTTTTCGTTATATTCAACTGGTACTTTTTAAATTTTCTGAATTATTGAACCTGGAAGCATAAAATCAGATATAGACGATCCTGATGGAATCAAATTGTATAAAAGTGAATTTTTTGGTTCTTTTTCTACTTCAACTGGTGCTTTTTGATTATTTTTGTTGTAATAATGAATCTAGAAACTTAAATTAAACATGTAGCATCCTGATGAAATGGTAGTCTATAAAAGTGTACTTTCTGGTACTTTTTCGTTCTGTAACTTGTACTTTTTTATTTTTCTGCAATATAAAATCTAGAAACATAAAGTCAGACATATGTGTAGGATCCTGATACAATAAAGGAGTAAACTTTTGGTTTTTTCTTGATTTTTCTGCAATAAAACCTAGAAACATATAATGGTACTTTATCGTAACAACTGATATTTTTGAATTTAATAATATGGAACCTATCGGTAGAAGGGAAATATAAAGTATGGGTGGTTATGTCTATATTAATCAAGAAGTAAGAATTTATAGCCGAGCCGGCCATATGATACCCTTCACCAGTGATTATGTTAAAAATTTTTATTATTTCATTTTTACCTTAATTCAGAAATATTTTAACAATTTGTTGACAAAAAAGGGATTTTCTAAAGAGTGGGCAGGGGGTTAATATGGGCCAATCCTTATTAATGTAGACATACATTGAAGTTATGCAGAATATCATGGTGTATTCGGGTTTATAAGTGAATTTTGAGCATCAAATCATTTTTTTAAGGGGACTTAGTATGGGGGATAGCGTCAAATAAGGCCCGATCTCTACGAAAATCAGCAGTATCATTAAGACTTATATAAAACTAAGTTTTGTCGATTTTTGGAGTGATACAAGAACATTTAACATATTTATGAGCTCAAAAGTCGTATTCGGGGCGTATGGTTGTATGGGGGCTATACGAAATAATGGACCTATTTTCAATAGGCTCTGTCATTGAAGAAGAGTATGTGCCAAATTTCCTCTGATGATCTTGAAAATTGCGACCTCTAGAGTGCACACAACATTTACATGTTCACACGGACAGACAGACAGACGGACATAACTAAATCGACTCAGAAAGTGATTCTGCGCCGACTAGAGTACTTTAAGGTGGGTTTAATACCAATACTTTTGGGTGTTACAAACATCAGCACAAACGCCACTATAATATATAATTACGATAAGTGTAACGATGCACACCTGGTAATACTAATTTATATGAATAAAAAAGTAATGTTTGTTTGTAATGCTAATGATAGGACAAAATTTCAAAAATGTTTCTGGGATCGTGAAAACGAAATGTTCCTGTAAAGTTTTACTTATGTCCGATAGATGGCATCGAAGTTTTAATTTTCAGTTAATTACACCTAAACCGCTAAACCGATTATTTTAAAATTTGAGGAGTATCTTTAAGTATATAGACCACATGTTTGATTAAGGTCCAGCCAGTGGACCGGGCACCACTAGTAGTAATATAAAGAAGTTTTTAACCATTTATGTCTATTATTAAAGTCAAAATCTACTCGTTTCCTATGTTTGATTTCATGATTCTGCATTAAAATTTTGCACTTAACGAGAACGTCCTGGATCCCCAGAACGTCAAATATAGGGTTGAGTTCATGTGTTATTCGTTTGCCAATCCTTTCCTCTTATAGGGAAATCAAATCTTCACATCTTTCTTTCTTCATATTCAGTCTATTTTCTATATCTTTAGTTCTTTTTTAAGGACCCTTAGGGTCTCCGAGTAGATGTATACCCTTTTAAACTAAACGATTTTTTAATATATCAAGTATTTTTAACAATTGTGAATATATTTTGTATTGTTGACATATTTTAAGAAATAATGTAAACAAATTATTTGCAAATTGCAGTTAAAATTAATTTAACATCATTGCATAACTTGAGAAGGCGTGTGCTTAGCAACAACACAACTTTTTTTTATAAAAACAAGTAAGAAAGTATAGTTGGGCGTGGCCGACCATATGATACCCTACACCAGTTATGAATATTAAATGTGATTTATTTTTCATAATAAAGCATTTATCTTCAATATTCCCTTGTTCCGATATATTTAAGCAATTTATGGATGAAAAATCAATTTTCTGAAAGAGGGTTTATATGGGGGCTAGGGGTAAATATGGACCAAGCCCGATACAATTTTGTGAATATATTTATATTTACATAATATTTTATTGTGCTGAATTTCATCGCGATATTTGTGTTTATAAGTTAATTTGGGATATTCAAGTAATATTCTGAAGGGGACTTTGTATGGGACCTAGGGTCAAATGGGGCTCGATCTTTATGAAATTTGGCAGGGTCATCAAAACTTCTATAAAACTTAGTTGTGCCGTATTTTATCGATATATCTGTATATTTAACATAATTATGAGCTCAGAAGCCCTTTTCGGGGGGTTCTGTTCTATGGGGGCTAGGTGAAATAATGGGCCGATTTTGACCACTTTCGTCCTTGGGTCAAATAAAACGTGCGTGCCAAATTTCATCCAATTATCTTGAAAATTGCGACCTGTACCTTGCGCACAAGGTTTACATGGACAGCCAGCCAGCCAGACAGACGGACGGACGGACATAGCTTAATCGACTCAGAAAACGATTCTAAGCCGATTGGTATACTTTAAGGTGGGTTTAGGACGAATATTTTTGTATGTTACAAACATCAGCACAAATCCAATATACCCTCCCCACTAAAGTGGTGTAGGGTATAATTATCAAAGTTTTCTTATGTTTAAGTCAATTACCTTAGTTGCTTAATTGAGTGCCCATTAAAGGTACGCACACATGCATTAACTATTGATCTTTAAATATGTATGTAAACTGGAATTAAAATAAACACATACATACATAACTATTTATATAAACATTTTTTGATTGATGCTAAAGGGTTCAATATTTTTATATAATTTATGGCGTGTTAGTCTATTAAACCAAAAGTTGCAAGTTTGAATCCTCACAGGGCTGCACGCTAAATTTAGTAAAAAATACTATTTGTAAACTTAGTGGAAAATTTCAATATCAAAAACCATAATTTATTTTATTTGACTTAAAACGGAAGTAACATATTAGCCTAAAGCATAGTTATGGTTTTTTGACAGCGAATTTAAAAAAAAATATTTTAAAAATGTCAACAATTTATAAGCAATACAATGAAAATTTAAAATTCTCAAAACTTTCCATCTAAAATTCATTCATGTATGCTAAAAATGACAGTTGACAAATGTCAAATAAAGAAATTTCCATTGTTTTATTAATTATATTTTAATTTTGCAATTAATGTTTGAAAAAAAAAACTAAATAAAATTTAAGTAATCATTATTTAAAAATTTAAATTTGTCAAGAAAAAAAAAAATATTATAAAATAATAAAGATAATATTAATAGATATAAAAACTAATATTTATTTGTATGTATTTATTTTAATTTACATAGAGGAGTGTATTAGTTGGAGGGGTGTATCGTACGATATTGGTGTGAATATTTCAAAATTTATTTTTCAATTCATCATTTTCAATTTCATACTGTCATTACAAATCAAATAAAGTCATTATTGAATTTAGTTGTTATTGTAGTTGTCAGTTTTTTTTCTTTTGTTTAGTTATAATTGACATAAATTATCAATACGCTGTAAAATACGCGTAAGTGTTATTTACCAACTAAATTATTAAGCAAATATTTGATCGCACATTATCGAGATCGCGTATAGAAAAAAAAAAAACATAAAGAAGATAAACTGTAAACGATAGAAAATAAATTTCAAATAAATAAAAGTGAAAATTTTTTTGCTAAAAGTGTTTGTTGAAAATTTATTGTTGTATTACTCAACATTGTTGTGTGAAAACTTACACTGATCGTCAGTTTTTTTTATTAAAAATTTCATATAATGTTTTAAATGTCGATCGATTAAATGATCACAGTAAATTTTCAATTAGGTGATAAATGATAAACTATGAAATCTACAAATACTGTCCTCTTCGAATGCCCTACATTCGCCTGATTTCGTTCGGTCAATTTAGTAAATTTTCACCCATAAATCTCTGAGTCTATATCTTGATGGGGTCACTACGTGGATCCTTATGGTCCTTCCCATCGTTCTATTATTCGAAGCGATCGTATGGATTCTCTCCCCTATATTTTTAATTCAGACTCCTCCTCAAGTGCCGATTATCTCCAAGTGGTCTGGTAGTCCTATGATGCTAACCACTGGGAGATTATTCTATTCTGACTCTCTTACAGTATAGGATTTGCTCTAATGCTCCGCTGGACTGAGATCTCCTATCTGAGATCCAAATATCATCACTGCAAAGATATTTGGATCTAATTTCGACCAAATCCTGACAATTAAACTGTCCTTTCCATTAGCTCCACATTTGTCTGAATCCGTATGATCAATTTAGTACCTATTAGGGTGATCGATTTTTCGACATTTTCCAAAAACCGGTTTTCGAATAGTTCGAGTAGTTGACATTTCAAAAAAACCGGTTGATATTTTTCAAATTCAGAAAAAACCGGTTAACCGGGTTTTCATAATAAATAAAAAAATATATGTTAATTTGAAGAAATTAATGTTTATGTTTAAATTTGATTAATAAAATATGGCCCGAAATGATTTTTAACAGTTTAACAGATTATAACTTTAGATCTAGTCGTCTGATTTACATTATTTCTTTAATATAAAAAAAATTAGGAGAAAAGTGGACACTTCTGTTAAACATAAGGTACTATGTAATCCTAGCTTGTTCTAAAGCCCTCTTAGGAAATTTTCATAGGCATTCCAACACTTCAATAATATTTAAGCGGTAAATTAATTATTGTAAAATTTTACAAATAAAATTTTTTAATTAATTAGGAAAATCAAAAAAGTTTAACCAATGGTGCTTTAGAAAAATATATCCTAGTTCCTGGACTCGAATATTTTTAAAATTTAAACGGGCTGTATTATTTACTTCAAAATTTCATTTAAATAATCTTTGAATACAAAGCAAATAAAAGTATTCGAAACCGGTTTTTAAAAAGTGAAAAAACCGGGTTGTTCGATATTCGAAAAATCAACATTTAGAAAAAATCGAAAATGGTAAAGCAGAAAAAACCGGTTGAAAAATCGAGTCGATCACCCTAGTACCTATACATACTTGAGCCCGTTAAAATCTGAGGCCATTACGAATACATACCTCGCTTCCTGTGCTTCTCTGGATAGGATCACTAAGTAGTTATTTAAAGTCCTTCCTATCGTTCCATTACTTCCAGAGGTCGTATGGATTCTCTTTCCTATATTTTTGCGCTGGACCGCGATCTTAAATCTTGGCCCAATATCTTACAGTTTCCGACAATTTCTATTTTCAGAATGTAATAGGCCACGTTTGGGGTTTATGTAAAACAGTCCAATATGCTCATTATATAGTGATGACGTGCCCCATAACAGGCTTTGAAAAATTCGGCTTGGCTGTGAATGCGAATCGTATCTTTAACTGTTTCGATTGGAAGGAAATCTATTAATGTTTCCAGAACTTTGGTTGACGTAGTGCTCATGACACCCAAGCCGAACTCCCTATATATGCCGAACTCCCTATAGTGGTGTTATGTTACACTTTTTATCTAAAAGGAGTCCACCAGTTTAATCAAGCCTTCTTGAAATCCTAGGTTGACAGGTTGACCTTTTTTGATGACTCCACATCGCATCTTTGTGCATGGTTCTGACGGTCCACGTACAAGCACTTTGCTCAAGTACGCGAGCTATCTAATCTCTGACCATTGCCGCCCGTTGCTTAACTTCCGAGATGCAAATGCATCTGTCGATTTTGGCCGCAATAAGAATCCATCAATTAAATCGAAAACTTATTCTTACTTACAGAGAACACACTGTGGTAAATCTGGTATGAACAGAGTAAATTATAAAACATACCCTATGAGCTACCGGTTCCCGTGGTACCTGATTATATAGTTCTTTGGTTCGACCCCCTGTCAAATCAATCCAAGGAAAGGCAAGTGAGAATTGGTCCAATTAAGCCCAGGAGAGAGAGTGAGAGCTGGGCTCAATTACATAATATGTATGCAGAAGGACCTCCTTGCCACTTAGTAGTTCTAAACCCTTCAACGGTTAATGTCCTGGAACCATGAAATACCGTTATAGCTCGAAAAGAGTAACATGGGTTTCCAGGTTTTTTGATAAATACTATCCTTGTTCTCTATCATCTAAGCGGAGTATATTTATATTTATACGGTTCAAGACTCTTGATTGCACCCTTTACGATGCTAGTTGCAATGAGTATCTCTCTATGTATCCTATTTATCTTCAAGGTATCTTCTATATATATCATCCTAATATACTGTCATGTTTTTAGGTCATGCTCGACTGAAGAATCTTCACAAAACTCATAATCTCTTTCGTTACTTCGAGGTTTTTAATGGACAGATATCCACTCGTTTCTATTTCGATATTCAAATAGTACCCAGGAATCAAATAGCATTTGCTTCCTGGGTACTATTGGATTCACTAATACGCAAAAATTAGCAATACTTCCTAAGTTATATTCCGGTGTTCTAGCTAAATTGTAATTGTGACCAGTAGTTTGTTATATAGTTATTCCAACCAGACAAAGATCAGCGGGATTATCGAACCACGTTAAATCGACTCATAAACATAAGTAGTATTGAAAAAATCTTTATTTTTTTTTTCAAAATATTAAACATTTCAAATACATTAAATTAATGCAAATTTTCATTTATTTAAATAAATACTTTTAGTCGATTATGTAAATGATACTTTGTAATGAGTAAAACATGTCACAAATAGTGTTAAGTGACTGATTTAACATATTTATTTAATAATTATTAAATAAATATTTATTAAACATTATGGGGGTTAATTGACAATTATTTAGTGTGAGAAAATTTTAACTTTAACTTATTTAGCTGTTGAGATTTTATGACTAATATTAGAATAGAAAATTAACACCTAAAATAGTGAAAAAAACGATAGTGTTTGTCCAAGGAAATTGGCCATAAAATTAAGATCATGCTATGAAAAGTAAATATTTTCAAAATTATTTACAAAAAACAATTTTAAAAAAATAACAATAATTTAACATATTCATATGAATTTTTGTGAATTTTTTAAATTGGATATAGAATTCTTTTATATGGCTAGCAGAAGATTTTCTTTCAAGTTTTAAAAATTTCTAAAGATATTACTACAAAATTACCAGTAATACCAGCTTGGAGTATTTAGGATTCATTTCCTCTTATTTGTTATTGTCTACAATATAATTAAATTTCAATTTAGACATTTACATGAAGAACAAATTATAAAAGTTTTTTAAATTTTATTTATTACGTACTATAATTCTAATTAATTAATTTCTCACTTAAAATTTTCGTAATTGTGTATTTCCTTAGACTACAATACAAACCCTTGATTGCAATTTATTAACGAGTTTTCGTCACTAACAATTTTTTAATCACGTTTGCGAATTCAATTCTTACAAAGATTGTTTTGTATACCCTACACAATACAGAGGTTATTATGCATTCGAGCCGATGTTTGTAACTTTTGTTCCCCTTAGAAACTAGCGATTTGATAACTTTTTTAAAGAACTATTGAACTTGGTCCATGATTCTACCGAGTTCCCGAATAACTATTCCCAAAAACTTGATATTTTAACTCATAAATATCTACAGTATGTAATTGTTTGTTTGGGTACAGACGCCGTTTTGACAGAACCATACCCCCATGGTATCAGATTTAACCTGTAGCTGTTTTATATGTCAGCCATTGAATCTAGATCTAGATAACTCACAAACGTTGGATATATAATGTAGTTGCCAATGTATTCCTTTCTTTTTTGGCGCCTAGGGTAAAGCATTCGATGAGAAGGTGAAAGACCGTTTCTTCCTTTTCTTTTTCATAGCACTCAATATCCTGATATATTTTTATTTGAAATAGGACCTTAACTTAGCCAATATGTATGTGTCTAGATTATTCCACTTATTTTCATCCTGACGAGAGCAAGACGAGAAATCTCCTGAAATTATCAAGTGTGAAGTTAGTATGATGGTACCTATTCTGAGTGGACACACAGGATTAGGAGCACATCTATACAAAATTGGACATGCGGATTCAGACGAATGTAGAGCATATGGAGAAGAGAGTGAAACTCTGGAGCACTTTCTTTGCCACTGTCAGGTATTCGTCGAAATTAGATCTAAGTATCTTGGAAGTGATGTTAATCCGGAAATAACATTCCCGACTAACACTGATTGGAAAACTCTTTGGAATTACGTCCAGGTAACTGAGTTTCTGAACATTGAAAAATAATACATATAGTGAACATTTTTTTCATGAAAATGAGCGCCCAAAAGGCCCAATAGTGGCCTAGGTGTATTTCCTCGGATTTGATGTAGTATACATACTCCTATCAGCCTAACCTCATCCTTTTAGAGAAAGAATCTGAAGACCTTTAATAAACCCCGGTGGTATTACAATTGAAGTCACAAAAAAGATGCCGATTTTGCTTACTTACCCTCTTGCTCATTGCCATAGTAGTCCCTATTCACAGAGACCCACACTAAGTCAGAAGACCCAGCATTGTCTTCCGATCTTGCTAACTTATCCGCATGCTCATTGCCATAGTATTCCCTATTCACAGGGACCCAAACTAAGACAACAACATTTCTAGGTCATGAGGTCATCTTAGTATCTTAGATGCTGCCACTTTTATGGTTTTAATGGTGATGTTTGGTATATAGATCCTGATGTTAAATACGTTCACTAAGAGTCCTCAAAGTTCTTACTTTGAACATTCAATCAAAGTCCGTGTTTGGGGTAATATAGTCAGATAATAGATTCATGATTAAGGCCTAAAGGCTTAAAATCCTAGCATTTCCAAATGATCTTCGTGTGAAGACCAATATCCGAAAAAGACACGAGATAAAGTTCATTACTAGCTCGAAACCGTATGAAGAGAGGTTTGTGATGATTTCATCTAAATTAGCCTAATTATTAGGATCTAAATGATCCTAATCATATCGGTGTAGGGAATCATATAATAGGACCTAACATACCATACTTCTTTTATAGTTGTATTGTACCCCACACCACTTTAGTGGGGGTCGTATATTGGGGTTTGTGCTGATGTTTGTAACGCACAATAATATTGGTCCTATACCCACTTTAAATTATGCCAATCGGCTTAGAATCAATGTCTGAGTTGATTTAGCCCGTCTGTCTGTCCATCCATGTAAACCTTGTACTCAAACTACAGGGCGAAATTTTGAATATAATTCAATGAAAGTTGGTAAATGATTTTCTATTGTCTTATCAACGAAGCCTATTGAAAATGGTTAAAAACGATCTCCATACAACTGAACTCCCGAATAGGTCTTTTAAGTTCATAATTATGTTTAATAGACTCGTATCTCGACAAAAAGCTGCAAAACCAAGTTCTATATTAGCCTTGATGATCCTCATGAATTTTATAATTATTTAATGAGGCCCTCATTTCAAAGCCCCCTTCAAAATATGACTTAAATGTCCACAATTGTATTCAACAAAAAATGGCTTAAGTATATCTGAGGCAAGGTACAATTCCACTTAAATGCTTTATTATGTATGTAGGGTATTATATGGTCGGCTTCGCCCGACTATAATTTCTTACTTGTTTTTGTTAAGAAAAAAATCGTTAATAAAACGAAAAGTAAATGCAAGTCGTTGTACAATTAACAAATCATCATCTAATGAACATAACATGAGGTGGCAAAAAAAATTTGAAAAAATATGAAATGAAAAATCAACCATTTTTCAATTTTTTCTTATTGTGTTGAACAATAATTGTACATACCTACAACTAAATGAACATTTGGCAATTTATATTTTTGTACTCATTTTTTTCCTACATTTTGTTGTAATTTAAAAAAAAAATGTTCATGCAACCGGTGAATGAACAAAATTATTGTGAGCTTTTGAGTGAATGAATATAGCGAATGACCAACCGATCGAACGATTAAAATATTTGACTGGCATTTTCCGTTTATAGTTAAAAACCGCAAAATTTCATTGTTAAAGGGCTTGTTTTACGATGTTGGTGATTAGAGAGGAGGGAAACCCCGTCATATAGTGAGATAAATTATTGCAATCTGTTTATTTTATTTATTTAAAAGTAATAAAAAGCAAAGTGCTAAGAGTTGAATGCCAAAACATATTTATAGGTAGTGCACACTGATCTGTAAACTTCTACTACTTTCGACATTTCACTCATTTATTCGATTGCTGTAAAGTGTTATTATTATATATCGATATTGGATGAATCCTCATGAAGCTTTTTTAAAGTGAACATTAGAAGTCTAGTGCCTAATAGGACCCGATGTAAGTCTTACACTACAATATAACTTCTGGATATAAAATATAACAAAGTTTTGTTAGTAGTTATATGGACCCGAATATTACTTGTTTTGAAGTTAGGTGCAATTTTGTATATATATTCTCTAGCTTTTTCTGGTCGTGCTTTCAGTTAACAAACAGACATGCTCACATGGCTATAACTTCAAAAAATCTAATAAGTATTAAGAATATTTATACTTTTGTAAATATTTATATTTAAAATTTGACCAAAATCGAACATGTCGATCAAGAGTCATCAGTGGTCAGCTTGACCACTTCTTGTTCTATTTGGGACTAATGTCTTACAGTTGGCTATAATTTTTGTTTCTAATATGCGATCGTGCAATTCTAGTGTATTGTATTGTATTGTATTGATTGCTGACGTGTCTTGTAACCGGTTATGGTCAATTTGCTTAAAGATAAGAGGCGCTCGCCTATGACAGTTGCCTCGTAACAGAGGAATGTCCAGCTTACCTATGACTGTTGCCTCGATCGGAGGAATGTCCAGCAAGGTTTGTAATAAACTAAGTAGTACTTATGGCTCCACTTACACCTAAGCAACATGTACGTTTAACTCCCTGCAGTACTTTTTGTCCAAAGTCCACCAGATTATCGAGACGTTATTTCGATGTGATCAAATTACGATTTTATAAAGAATATTCGCGATTTCTCATAGCTTATATTAAACAAAAATTTTTTTTATTTGACCCATAGTGAAAAACACATACAAAATTGTCGGAACAAAATTTTGAACATATGTATATAGATCCATATCTTTCGAAAATAACACCGTTACCAGTAATCTCATTTTTTATATACAAATAGCGAAATTAAAAAAAAAATGAGTTTTTTGATAAAAGTGACCACTGTGACGTTATTTATCATGTGTTAGTAAAAACACTTCGTATATTTTTAAGAACCATATAGGGCTACATAAATGTAAAGCCATTATGAGGATCGGTGTTTTACGTTTTTAGAATTTGTTACACAAATGTTGCTTCAAAATTGACCAAGTTTGGTTGGGGGCTGGTGGGGGCATTGCTCGTTTAAATAAGCTAAATTTTATTTAATACGATTACCCATTAAGTTCTCTTTCCGGATCATATACAATTTGTATTTGGTCCGGAAGAAAATTTTTTTCTATAAAAGAAAGAATATAGAGACTTGTTTTGGAAAAAATAGGTCCTTTTTACATGTAACTCTTTTATAGGGGAAAGATAACTATAAGAAATTTTATCAGAAAACCAGAGAGTATTTTTAAAATGTTTTACGACCCTTTGTAGGACCGCCACATTTAAAAAAACCAAAAAAATGTTCGGGAAATTTTAAGAATAAAACTAGGTAATCCCAAATATCTATCTAAAGCAAAAGAGATAAACCACACATATGTACATATAAGCCTATTTTTGTGGACTTTCTCAAGGAGTAGTTTAAATTTAAGCTCTTTGAGATCGTAAATAGATGTTTGTCCATGATTTTTAAATGATTACCCAACTTTGAATGAATGACCAACTTTGAGGGGCTAGCCTTTGGCCCCCATTCTGCTTGCGATCACCTAAATACAACTGTTAATCAATTCGAAAACTCCTCAGCTCTAGACATGTGAAAATTCGTAGCGATATATCCAATTGTTTCGGAGATACCGAAATATTTCCCAAAATAAAAGTTTCTAAACCATTGTGCAACATCGATATGTTTTTTTTAAGTTCTATTCTCTAGGTGATATTTCAATTTAAGTTTTTTATCAAGGATTTAATCATATAGGTCACTAATATCGTCTGACTTAAGATCCGGGTTTCAGTATAGGCAGGCAATTTCGACTTTCTTGCCAAGAAGTAGATTTCCGTTTTTGTTGGAATGACATTTAGCCCTTTAGAATGAGCCCAGACGAAATCCATATTAAGGGCCTCCCCGGTTCTTTATATTATATTTGTTAAATTGTCTAATAATATAGTGATGAGATAGATATTAATTTAGGGTATAATCTAATCGTTTTAGTTAGCACTTTAGTATTTCATTAAAAATAATAAGAAGTTGACTTTTTATATAGTAAATCTTATGTTCAGTTTTATGTTTTTTTTTCATGAATCGACAAGTTTGTGTTGGTGGCGCTATTAAGAGCAATTTTTTTCATAGCATGAGTTTAAAATAATAAGAAATATCTAAACCGAATTGTAACGTTTAAAATAATAAGGCTAATCACTAAAAGTGGTAAAGAGAAAATAAAAGTTTAAAGCTCTGTGAGAAGCACTTAAGCAAACGAGCAAATGTAGGGAACGTTTGTTCTCCTTGCTTTAGTGTCTCTCAACATTGTTGTCTAAGAGCAAACGAGAAATGTACGGAACGTTTGCTCTCCTTGCTTTAGTGTCTCTCAACATTGTTGTCTATAAACTTTAGAGAAAACAGTTTATTCTGCTACTTCTAGGGAAAAATGTCAAGGACATTACAACTTTAAAAGAAAACGATTTAGACAATTAAACAAAACCTCCAAAGTGTTGATTACCCTTAATAAATCTGGCTTATATGAATGTTAAGCTTCTTTAAAACCTTGTATTTAAAAGTCATATTATATAATAAAATATTAACTACTAAAATAATTTTCTGATCATTAAAATTTTTGTAGTACAACCACCAAATTTATTATTATTCTTGGAACTATATTTAAGTAATATTTCATATTGTGTTGATGAATACCAAATAACCTGAAAAAGACACCATTTTATTTTATTCAAACACAAATAGCCTTGAAATATTTTTAAGCAAATATACGATTGTAATTCTAAAAGAAGTTTGTTTGCACTTTTTATAAGCACAACAATTTAACAAAGAAAAGGAACTTAACTGTCATTGTATTTTGTTAAAAAAATAAGATTTCAAAATAAACACATAATTGTTTTCGAAAAATATTTATTGGTATTATAATATTCGATTGGGATTTAAATAAATATTTTTGAAAATCTTAAGAGATTCTAAGTAACATATTTATTTGTATTTTTTATTTGTTTGCAAATGAATTTTGGTTGGTGTAAACAATAATATGATGAATTGAGCAAATACATATAGAAATAAGAATACAAAATTGACAGGGTTTCAATTGACTGGTAACTGTCAGACTTAGTGGGCCCCTGGGCATGTTTCCTTGATGATATACTGCATCCTGATGTATTGCAATCCTGGGAAAGAGAGGTGCTACCAGTACCTCTAGTCTGTCGGGACTATAAACTGGTGATGTCACTTCACTCCTCGGCTAGTTCTTGGTATGATTTGACATGAGTTCTAACCAGAGAACCACATAATCTGGTACTACGGGTGGCCAGTTGCCCACAGGACTTGTCCTTGCTGGTCAGTCATGTCATTCCGTAGAAAGATCATGGCAATGGAACTGATGCAAAAATTGGTGAAAGATTGGGCAAGTCTCCATATATTGGAGACCAGTACTGATTTAGTATGCCTTTTTATGCTTCGGGGAAGTTTCTCGGTGCTGTTGCAAACTCAGGATATATTGATTTATCCTACGCGACTATTTGTCGGGGAAATTATTGGGTTCAGTCGACTTTAGAAATTCTTAATCCTTTGTTACAGATCGGTTCATGAAGATGGATCCTGATTAATTATCTTGTGTATTTCGGCTACCAAATACGTATCCAGGTGCTGTTGCCAAACCAACAGAAGTCATCTTAGTAGTGTGGTTGGGCGACTTTAAGAGGTCCAGGAATCCACTATGGTGGATCTTTAGATGATGAGAATGTTTGTAGGGACAGAGCATTCCTCATAACATCAATAGGGTGTTTTCACCTGATGTTGGGCACGCCCCTTCTATTGACTCTAACCAGTGATTGCCTTTTCCTTTGTCAGGGTTAGATTAAGCTTGCCCATGACACCTGTCCTTCCCCAACGGGGCTACTATGGCAAGAGATTAGATAGCTCGAGTACTTCAGCAAAGTGCTTGTACATGGACCAGCTTAGCAATGTACAAAAATTGCCACCTGATTTCTTCATTAAAGATTGAAGGGACGATGGTAGACCGTTCTCAAGGCTACCCACTGGATGAAAAAGGACCATCGTGAGATAAGCCAACACGGCAGGTACTAACGTAAAGCACTTCGACATTCGTGTCAGACTTAGTATAATATCCATTTAAGCGTTTTAAAATACCCGAAGAATTAAATGAAAAACACTTGCCATATAAGTTGGTAGTTAATATAACAACATTTTCAATTGAATGTAAATTTTAAAATGATCATTTTAAATAATTTTGATGAATTTAATATTAATTAGTTGTCATCCTATATTTTCTCTGAACGAATGACCTTCTTTATTGCCACAGAATAAATTGGTGATTTTGTTGTCACTTGCTGCAGTTTATTATTGTGAAAACAATAATTTATTATTATTTTTTTTTTTTTTTTGATTTTATTATTGTGAACTTTAAACAACATATTTAATATATGATTTAGAGAGCTCTAATTATACAATCTCCATATATTAACATCCGTAAATTTATGATTTGATTGGATTATATCATAATGTAACACGTGATTTAAAACAAATATAAACAGATATGAAAAAGATTAGCAAAAAAAATTAATTTTTGAAGAAAAAAAAAACTATTACAGTATGTTTCAATGTATTAGTATGTATATTTAAACATATACATATGTAAATATATGTCATGTTATTATACCCTTCACCTTCATGAGAAAAATATACATGAGTTCGTCATTTCGTTTGTAATTTCTATAACTGTCCGTCTGTATGTTAGTTGAAATCAATTTTCTGATGACTCCAGATATTTTCGAGACCCAAATCTTCAACAATTCTGTCAGACCTTATACAGAGATAGGTTTTTCCGTTCAATGTTCAGAAACATTGTTTCTTGGACGAAGTTCCTTAAGATTTGATGTATTTAATATCTGGTATCACATCGCTCTCATGATACTCTAAGCATTGTCTACACTCGTCTGAATCTGTACGTTCAATAGTTGAGCTTGTCAACATATGTATATGTGTTCAATAAGAGACTTATTAATTCTGAGAAGGCTTTCAGTTCTACCCTCCTATGGATTTTAGACGTCCTACCCACCTTTTCTCTGCTACGTTTTTAATTCAGAGCTCGCGGCCTCGAACCGCTTTGTATTCATAAGGTGAGCTCTCTTATCTTTATAGCCAGCTCTATTATCTTTATAGTCAGATCATTCGCTGTTTCATTGCCGATTATCGTCCAGTGGCCTAGAATCCATATGAGGCAGAGTATTCGGTTAAGGTTCTCTTACAGTCCAGTACGGTCTTATGAGCTGATATCGACCTAATTACCTGAAAAAATGTTAACCTATGATGGCGACATATTAAATTTAATCCATTTTACACATTTCGTTATTGCACGGACTTTCACCTGGAAGCTAGATTTAGGAGTAGGAACACGGTAGTATATTTTGGTTTATGGGGTTTCAATAAACATACATAGATCCGCAGATTAGTCTTGTTTCCAAGTCATGATTCATGCATTTAATAAAAGATTCACGCAAGGGGCAATCAGTTGTGATCGGGTACGTCTATTGTTTGCATATAACTGTCCAATTTATCCTGTAATAAGTGATGAAGTATTCTGTATCCGATTTTGAATAATTCGCCTAACGATAGAAGGAGCTCGGCGGTGTGTGTGTGTGAAACGTGCGTTTCGATCGAAGGAATATCTAGCAATGTTTCTAGAGTTTTGGTTGACGTACTGCTTATGGTAGCACCCTTGCAGTTCCCTCCGGGGCATGTTATCTTCATGAACATCCATCGTCTTGATATTTTTGCAATCCCGGGGAAAACAGGTTATATAAGTGCCTCTAGTCTGTCGGAACAGGTTATGATCAAATGTATCCTCAGTCTTTCCTTGGAATGATTTGACATGGGGTCTAACCAGAGAACGAAGCTAGTACTACGGGGCCAGATGCCCACAGAAGTTGTCGCGTTGAGAGAATGTTGCTTAAGGACAATCCCATATACATACATATGTATGGATTTTCTCTCCGGTGCTGTTGACTTCACAAATGATGTCCTGGGTGATGTGACAGTGCAACTTATGCTGGATTCCTGCACCCATTGGGTACGTTTACTCTTCCCGTAGTGAGGCGCCAATATATTTTGGGGAGTTATCAGGTTGTCATCCGGTGATTGCCTGTCATTCCGTAGATCGATCTTTATGATCAAATAATGGAACTGATGTAAATTGGTGAAATTTCGGGAAAGTCATCTCTGCCCTCCGGCAGACTAGTACTGATGGAGTATGTCATTTTACTTCAGGGAAGTTCTCGGTGCTGTTGCCAACTCAACAAGATTTCATATTCATACATGCTACACAGCTGATGATTGTGGACCGTCATGACTGTCACTCAACCTGTCATGGCAATTATTGGATTCATTTGACTTTGGAAATTCTTACATCCTTTGTCACATCATCTTCACATACAGAGGGTTGTTGATTTATTGGTGGAGTATTTCGGTCTAGCAAATATTTCTCTAGGTATTGATGCTGAACCAACGGAGCGCAGAGAGTTGGTTGCGCCGGCCTCGAATGGTCGATTAATGTGCTTGAGGATCATTTGAGAGTGAGTGTGCTTCATTACTGCGGGATTCCTGTTGGTCCATCTCGGTTGTCATTCCCAAGATATTATGATTGATTGACAAGTGTCTCCTCCTTGTAGAGGTATGCATTGGAATTGATCTTATGCTGCCTGTCATTCTGCAACGAGTACTCTAGCAAGGTGCTGTTACATGAACAGGCACAGACATGTACAAAGACTAGTCAACTGAGTGTTCTTCATAGAAGTTACTAGGGGTCGAGTAGTGGACCATTTTTAAGTCCAGTAATAAGGCAGTCATGTTAACAACATTGACATTTTTACACCCTTGCAGAATGACCTCATAGAACTTAAGTCCATGTTAGGAAGCACGATACGATGATAGTATTGCTATAAATAGTGACGTTTCTTTCTCGGGTAACCATAATTTGTTGCGAAAACAAGTCATAGCTTTTGTTAATGATGCTGAAATGTATTTGCTATTTTTAAATTTTGCAAAGATCATAGAACTTAAGTCCATGTTAGGAAGCACGATACGATGATAGTATTGCTATAAATAGTGACGTTTCTTTCTCGGGTAACCATAATTTGTTGCGAAAACAAGTCATAGCTTTTGTTAATGATGCTGAAATGTATTTGCTATTTTTAAATTTTGCAAAGATCGTTTTTGAAATAATTTAAATTCTTCGTGCAAATTACGTGACTTTAAAAACTCTCTTTTGTACTCTTAAAAACGAAATGATATAAATATTTTAATTTAACAGTAGCAAATATGCAAAAATTTACTATTTAAACTTAAGCGTGTGAGAGTGACAATATAACTTGTCTTATAAAAATAGTCACCCGATGTTCTAAATATATTTTAAATTATTAATTAATTATGCAAATATTTAGTATGTTTGTCATAATTTTTGCCTACGCTACTATGGAGTAGTAAACCTTAAAATTCGACTTCAACCAAATTAAGCAGTTCCACTGTTTGATTTTTAAATCTTAATTCTTTCAATCAGTTAAAAACACAAATTTCTGGATCGTTAAGTGACTAACAAGATTTATGTGACAAAAAACCTTTTACAAATATTCACTTATTCATTCATGAACAATTTCACATATTCACCAGTGACCTTAAAATAATGATAATAAGTTAATGAAAAAGAAGATGAAACAAATATGTAATAATAAATGAACATAGAGTGTGCAAGTACATAACTAAAGTACTTGTACTAAATTATTAATGTTTTGGTATTTGAATAAATACAATGGAGTCACTGCCAAACACCTCGAAAAGAAAACATAACGTATTTGGGCCACTTTTATTATAATGATGACATTCAATTAAAAAAAAAGGCGATTTTTGCTGCTGCTGTTACTCTGATGAAAGAGAAAAAAATAAAAGACCTTTCAAAGTCGTAAATGGGTTTTCAGCAGACATAGAAACATAAAGACAATCACATATAGAAACCTATCGTCAAACATACACTTGAACATATGTATGTATTTATGTATGTAGGTTCAGGTGATTGTATGGCGTTATGTTGGTGTATACATAAAGTTTTTATGATTTTTTTTTGTGAGTTTTTTAGGTGAATTTAATTTCATTTGTTTTGTTATAGAGCCGGATAGTCAAACAAACAAACACATTCATAACTTTAAACATTCGTTGTCTGCCATAGAGAAGAGTTACGTAAAGAGAAAGCATCATTGAACTTTGTTATGATCATTTTGAACAAATTCATACTCTCATAGATACAGCTACATATTTATGTACATATGTACATATGTATGTATACATTTATATGCATACATATGTATTTGTATGTATGTATATACAAATATTTATGAATAATATAAAATGAATCTATATGTAGTATATTAGCGGGCTCTCTTTGTCAGAAACTTTTTAAATCAAGTTCTGAATTAAATCGGTTTATCGCTTGTTTTATCGTATCTGAAGTGAAAAGATAATCATTACCGGCTACAAAAGTCTGGTCGTTAACGATTTCTATAGTTGAAATGGGTCAAAGTTTGGATGTAGTTTAAGAAAGGAAAGATCCTTCTAGTTGTCAAATCTGACGATAGATCAATTTCTTCAACTGCTATTATTAGGAAAATTATTTATCCCACGACAAAAGATCAGTTTAAGATAAGACTGTAGGGACGGACAACTAGGCAATAGTATAGATCAGGTAATAAACCGGAATATAGAATAGTATGCAAGATAGATAGCTAGATAGATAGATAGATAGATAGATAGATAGATAGATAGATAGATAGATAGATAGATAGATAGATAGATAGATAGATCGATAGATAGATAGATAGATAGATAGATAGATAGATAGATAGATAGATAGATAGATAGATAGATAGATAGATAGATAGATAGATAGATAGATAGATAGATAGATAAGATAGATAGATAGATAGATAGGATAGATAGATAGATAGATAGATAGATAGATAGATCTAGATAGATAGATAGATAGATAGATAGATAGATAGATAGATCGATAGATAGATAGATAGATAGATAGATAGATAGATAGATAGTAGGTAGATAGATAGATAGATAGATAGATAGATAGATAGATAGCTAGATAGATAGATAGATCGATAGATAGATAGATAGATAGATAGATAGATAGATAGATAGATAGATAGATAGATAGATAGATAGATAGATAGATAGATAGATAGATAGATAGATAGATAGATAGATAGATAGATAGATAGATAGATAGATAGATAGATAGATAGATAGATAGATAGATAGATAGATAGATAGATAGATAGATAGATAGATAGATAGATAGATAGATAGATAGATAGATAGATAGATAGATAGATAGATAGATAGATAGATAGATAGATAGATAGATAGATAGATAGATAGATAGATAGATAGATAGATAGATAGATAGATAGATAGATAGATAGATAGATAGATAGATAATAAATAAATAAATAGATAGAATTCTCAAAATTGAAAATTTAATTAAGAAAAATAACCCCCTAATATAATATACATATGTATGTATGTAAATTAGTTTACGCGTGTGAATGAGAATGTGTGTTTACAGTTTTGCAAGTGCACACACATGTACATATGTATGTTTGTATCTATGTGTAATTAGTTTAAACATGACTAAGATCATCTACAAAAAAATAAACTATAAAATTTAAGGTGCTTTTTTCAACAGACTTCGCGACGTAAAAAACAAACAATAACAGAAATCATGTGTGAGAGTTTTGAGATTAAATTAGTTTTCTAATACATATTTTGAATTCAACAGTGGTTTTAAAATTTATTTATACATATGTATGTTCTATGCTAAAGTTGACTTTTCTGTAAGAACTTACTTTGGTGATTGATCTAACAAAGACATAACAAATTAAACTTTCAGGTCTAGTTATGTAGTTCTCCCTAAGGACACAAATTAATTTTCATAATTTTTATACATATGTATGTAATTTGATGCCTTACGATGAGCAATTAAAGTGACACAAAATTCTAATTCGATGCTCTAAGGCTATTCTTTTTATGACATTATAACCACTGTGCAACATTTAGTTAAGTCTTTTGTTATTGACTAATTCGTTAATGTTTTATTCTTCTTTTTATTGAAATATTTATTAAGAGAAGTTTTTACCATAATGGTAGAGAGAATATTTTATCAGAAATTAGCATAAATGTAGGAATTCTGGGAATTAATAATAAATAAATAATTAATTATAACCATCTATTTTGTGGAACACACTAGTTTTTGCCAAAGCGAAAAATGATGAAAAGACGATAAATATTTTAAACGAGATACATTTTTGCATGACTAAAATCACGGAGATCGAATGTTGTTACAATATTCAAACTAAAATTTATATTAATATATTAAATACATGCATACATATAGAAATACATAAATATGTATTAATTTAGGTTTGAGTGGGTAACACACACACACATATTGCAAATACTGACTATGAAAACTAAATAACACATCCATATGATAAGTTTAATTTATTTGTATTAGTAAAACCATTGATCCTCTTTGAATGGGTTTTGTCTAATATGCAGATATGTATGTATGTTTGTGTGTTTGTTAAACTATTATTACAGGTGTATTGTAGTCGTATACATAGATAAGTGTACTGTTTCGAATTCGCGTATGATTAATTTTTTTACCACTGCCGATCGCTTTGTTTATTAAATGAAATAATATTCGTAATACGACTTGAAAATGCCGATTCAAACATAAATACACATACATATATTAATGCAAACTATTTTACACTGTGTGTTCACTATGGAAAAGAATGCATTCAATCTTTAATTATTCGCCAATATGCAGTAATTTGTATGTATTATGTTATAAAATAATATGTTCGAAAATTTGAAATTACATCTTTAATATTTTTTTTGTTTTACAAAAATATTTTGACACGTGTTAACATTGAAAAACCCACGCTAAAACACGTGTGTCCAAATTTAATGATATCTATGTATAGTTGACCACGTTGTTTTTTTGTTTTAAAACAAAAAAATATATTAGAACAACGAGGTCTACTTTGCAACATCCCAGCAAAAAGTTTACAAATAAGACATGTAACAACTAGTTATTTTGGAACGATTTTGTATGTAGACAGCAAAACAATATTAAAAAATGCCTCTAGACTGTAGACTATAGTTTAGAATATAGTTTAGACTAGAATATAGACTAGACTATAGACTAGACTATAGACTAGACTAGACTATAGACTAGACTATAGACTAGACTATAGACTAGACTATAGACTAGACTATAGACTAGACTATAGACTAGACTATAGACTAGACCATAGACTAGACTATAGACTAGACTATAGACTAGACTATAGACTAGACTATAGACTAGACTATAGACTAGACTATAGACTAGACTATAGACTAGACTATAGACTAGACTATAGACTAGACTATAGACTAGACTATAGACTAGACTATAGACTAGACTATAGACTAGATTATAGACTAGACTATAGACTAGACTATAGACTAGACTATAGACTATAGACTAGACTATAGACTAGACTATAGACTAGACTATAGACTAGACTATAGACTAGACTATAGACTAGACTATAGACTAGACTATAGACTAGACTATAGACTAGACTATAGACTAGACTATAGACTAGACTATAGACTAGACTATAGACTAGACTATAGACTAGACTATAGACTAGACTATAGACTAGACTATAGACTAGACTATAGACTAGACTATAGACTAGACTATAGACTAGACTATAGACTAGACTATAGACTAGACTATAGACTAGACTATAGACTAGACTATAGACTAGACTATAGACTAGACTATAGACTAGACTATAGACTAGACTATATAGACTAGACTATAGACTAGACTATAGACTAGACTATAGACTAGACTATAGACTAGACTATAGACTAGACTATAGACTAGACTATAGACTAGACTATAGACTAGACTATAGACTAGACTATAGACTAGACTATAGACTAGACTATAGACTAGACTATAGACTAGACTATAGACTAGACTATAGACTAGACTATAGACTAGACTATAGACTAGACTATAGACTAGACTATAGACTAGACTATAGACTAGACTAGACTAGACTATAGACTAGACTATAGACTAGACTATAGACTAGACTATAGACTAGACTATAGACTAGACTATAGACTAGACTATAGACTAGACTATAGACTAGACTATAGACTAGACTATAGACTAGACTATAGACTAGACTATAGACTAGACTATAGACTAGACTATAGACTAGACTATAGACTAGACTATAGACTAGACTATAGACTAGACTATAGACTAGACTATAGACTAGACTATAGACTAGACTATAGACTAGACTATAGACTGTAGACTAGACTATAGACTGTAGACTAGACTATAGACTAAACTATAGACTAGACTATAGACAAGACTATAGACAAGACTATAGACTAGACTATAGACAAGACTATAGACTAGACTATAGACAAGACTATAGACTAGACTATAGACTAGACTAGAATATAGACTAGACTATAGACTAAACTATAGAGAAGGAAATAGACTGGACTATATATAATTTAATAATGCATAAGAGTAGTCCAATTATCTATCAAAATACCGGTGTAGTTACATATTTTATTTACTACTTCGATTTAATTGATCTTAAGTAGATTCTAAAAATTCTACTAAAATGTTATATTTTTATTATTATTTAGCTATTTTATTAATTTATGTAACTGTGTATTTTATCCAACCGATATAATTGTAAGTCGTAATATACTAAATATAATAACGCATTAATTGATCGTACATAACGAAACAGAATGTGTTGATCATGTGAATTCAATATAGTATACAATATGTATAATATTTTTGTTATTGGAAGAGAGTGAAAAATCCTCTCAGTAGGATATTTGACTTTTGACTAGACTATATACTTATCAAAAGTTTTTAAGTTAGAAAAAGGACCAAATAAACCGTGGTGTACGTGGATCTGATTTCATCAGATCTCAATTCAATAATGCATGAGAGTAGTCTAATTATCTATAAAAACACCGGTGTAAGTACATATGTATATTATTTAATACTTAGATATAATTGATCTTAAATAGATTCTAAAAATACTATTGAAACCTTACAAATTGTTTACGAAGTTCATATAATAATCTTTAATGATAGCTATTTTTTTAATTGATATACACACATACATACGTATGTATATTATACGACGTAATATATTAAATATATTAACACCTAAATTGATCGTACATTGTTAAGGAAACAGAATGTGTTGAACATGAGAAATCAATATAGTATCCAATATGAATAATATTTTTGTTTTTGGAAGAGAACGAAACGTCTCCTCAGTAGGAGATTTGACTTTAGACTTTAGATTATAGACTAGACTATAGACTAGATTATAGACTAGACTATAGACTAGACTATAGACTAGACTTCAGACTAGACTATAGACTAGACTATAGATTAGACTATAGACTTGACTCTAGACTAGACTATGGACTAGACTATAGCCTAGTCTACAGATTAGGTTATAGACTAGACCATAAACTATGGACTAGTTATCAAAAGTTTTTATTTTAGAAAAAGTACCGAATAAATCGTGGAGGTACATGGACCTGATTCAATCAAAATAACAATTTAATAATGCCTAAGAGTAGTCCAATTATCTGTCAAATAGAATATATATATATCTATCAGATATAATTGATCTTAAATAGATCTAAAAAATACAATTGAAAGGTTACAAATTATTTGCAACCTTTTAATTGTGGTGTTTATTTATTAACGATAACTAGCTATCATTAGTCTATTAATTGATATAGCTATGTATTTATTCTATATAATTGTAGACGTAAATATTATACAAAATAACACCTAAATTAATCGTAATTAATCAGTATCCTACATAATTTTTTACGAACGAAAAATCTCCTTAGTGGTAGCTTTGACTATAGACTAGACTATAGAGTAGACTATGGACTAGACTATAGACTAGACTGTAGCCCGAACTATAGACAAGACTATAAACTGGACTGTAGAGAAGAGTATGGACCAGACTGCAGACTAGACTACAGACTAGACTATAGACTAGACTATAAACTAGACTATAGACTAGACTATAGACTAGACTATAGACTAGACTATAGACTAGACTATAGACTAGACTATAGACTAGACTATAGACTAGACTATAGACTAGTCTATAGACTAGACTATAGACTAGACTATAGACTAGTCTATAGACTAGACTATAGACTAGACTATAGACTAGACTATAGACTAGACTATAGACTAGACTATAGACTAGACTATAGACTAGACTAGACTATAGACTAGACTATAGACTAGACTATAGACTAGACTATAGACTAGACTATAGACTAGACTATAGACTAGACTATAGACTAGACTAGACTATAGACTAGACTATAGATTAGACTATAGACTAGACTTTAGACTAGACTATAGACGAGACTATAGACTAGACTATAGACTAGACTATAGACTAGACTATAGACTAGACTATAGACTAGACTATTGACTAGACTATAGACTAGACTATAGACTAGACTATAGACTGACTATAGACTAGACTAGACTATAGACTAGACTAGACTAGACTAGACTAGACTAGACTAGACTAGACTAGACTAGACTAGACTAGAACTAGACTATAGACTAGACTAGACTATAGACTAGACTATAGACTAGACTATAGACTAGACTATAGACTAGACTATAGACTAGACTATAGACTAGACTATAGACTGGACTATAGACTAGACTATAGACTAGACTATAGACTAGACTATAGACTAGACTGTAGACTAGACTATAGACTAGACTATAGACTAGACTATAGACTAGACTATAGACTAGACTATAGACTAGACTATAGACTAGACTAGACTATAGACTAGACTATAGAATAGACTATAGACTAGACTATAGAATAGACTATAGACTAGACTATAGACTAGACTATAGACTAGACTATAGACTAGACTATAGACTAGACTATAGACTAGACTATAGACTAGACTATAGACAAGACTATACACTAGACTATATACTAGACTATAGACTAGTCTATAGACTAGACTATAGACTAGACTATAGACTAGACTATGGACTAGACTATAGACTAGACTATAGACTAGACTATAGACTAGACTATAGACTAGACTGTAGACTAGACTATAGACTAGACTATAGACTAGACTATAGACTAGACTATAGACTAGTCTATCGCCTAGACTATAGACTAGACTATAGACTAGACTATAGACTAGACTATAGACTAGACTATAGACTAGACTATAGACTAGACTATAGACTAACTTTAGACTAGACTATAGACTAGACTATAGACAGACTATAGACTAGACTAGAAGACTAGACTATAGACTAGACTATAGAACTAGATTATAGACTAGACTATAGACTAGACTATAGACTAGACTATAGACTAGACTATAGACTAGACTATAGACTAGACTATAGACTAGACTATAGACTAGACTATAGACTAGACTATAGACTTGACTATAGACTAGACTATAGACTTGACTATAGATATAGAATAGACTATAGACTTGGACTATAGATATATAGAATAGACTATAGACTGACTATAGACTTATGACTATAGGATTATAGAATAGACTATAGACTAGACTATAGACTAGACTATAGACTAGACTATAGACTAGACTATAGACTATACTATAGACTAGACTATAGACTAGACTATAGACTAGACTATAGACTAGACTATAGACTAGACTATAGACTAGACTATAGACTAGACTATAGACTAGACTATAGACTAGACTATAGACTAGACTATAGACTAGACTATAGACTAGACTATAGACTAGACTATAGACTAGACTATAGACTAGACTATAGACTAGACTATAGACTAGACTATAGACTAGACTATAGACTAGACTATAGACTAGACTATAGACTAGACTATAGACTAGACTATAGACAAGACTATAGACTAGACTATAGACAAGACTATAGACTAGACTATAGACTAGACTATAGACTAGACTATAGACTAGACTAGACTAGACTAGACTAGACTATAGACTAGACTATAGACTGACTATAGACTAGACTATAGACTAGACTATAGACTAGACTATAGACTAGACTATAGACTAGACTATAGACTAGACTATAGACTAGACTATAGATTAGACTATAGACTAGACTATAGACGAAACTATTACAGATTTGACGTCACAAATATTTAATATTTGTGACGTACATATAATGAGCAATGCTGCCTATTGTTAAGTTATGACGAATATGATTCAGGAATTATGTGTTGTTCTATTTCTAGAAATGATATCAATCAAAAGACATTTGGATTTCACATATACTATTGTTAGGATTTGTTTTTTTAATGTATTTTCTCACTTGTATAACATCAATTAATAAGTTGGTGTTTACCTACTTGATATAGTTATGGTTGTTGTAATCAAAATCAAAGGAATTCCTTTCATAATGAAATGATTCTTTGAAAGTTTTCCTCTTACAGACTCATGGATGGCATTTGCTGTAAATGTCTGATCTGACAAGAGTGTGTGCAAATGTTATGGAGCGCGTGAATGTGTGATCATGTGTGTATTTGTATCTGTGGTTTTGAAGTAACACCGTGAGGTGGCTCAATCTTGGCCTTAAAGTAAGTTTAAGTTTTTGGTGTTCGATTTTTAACTTAAACAACAATAAAAGCAAAATAAACAATACAAAAGTCAGCCAACAGTAACAGACATACATAGAAACAAAAAAAAAAGATAGATACAGCCACACATACATATGTATGTAAGTATCTGTACGATACAAAAGAATACTAGTGTAAAGTCAGACAGACGTACCAAAAAAAAAAAAAAAAAATAAACAACGTAGAGACAAATACTCCGACATTCAGTCGACCAGAGTCATCTTTAAGCGTTAAAGTTGTGTAGCCAAAGATAGAAATGAAATTTAAGTTTTCAACTACGATCATTTCTTAACGAAACGTCAAACAGTAACGGTCATTAGATAAAAACAAACGGATGTAAGAAATTTAAATAAAACTGAACTAAAAAAAAGTATATAATAATAGAAAAATACAAAAGTTTTTATAATAAAAAAAATAATAATAAAGATATTTACAAATAATACGAATGAAAATAAAGCTAATTGAAAAGTGTTGAAAAGTTTCAAAGAAATCAAATAAATAGTGATCTTACATTCAAAATCTAATTAAAAAAAAACCAAATACAAATTTCAGCAAACAAATGAAAACCCAAATACAAGTAAATTTTAAAAAATTTTATTTAAAAAAATTATTAATATTAAGTAAAATAGAAGTTTTTTTTTTGTAAAAATGTCCCCTTGATTTAAGTTTATAATTGAGAATACAAAAGTTCGGCAATAAGCCGTTGCAAGTAGTTATGCATTTTGTAACTTTGTATGATCATTCCCGTCAAAAATAATAACAAAAATCCCCCCTTTTTTAAAATTACAAAAAAAAAGAAATTAAATTTTTTTATTCCCCTTTGAAAAGAAAACCAAAAATTTATTTATTTTGTGTTAATTTTTTTTGGTCCCCCATCAGAATTACTGATTGTTCTAAAACTCTTAAAGTAAACACAAAGTATTTTACACACAACCAACATGGGTCATTTATCAACCTCGGATCGTGTCAGTACAACCAGTTGTGCCGAAACTACACATACCACCAACGACAACACAGCCTTAAAACAGCGTTTGACAAATGGCAAAGTGACAGCCAAAAATGGTTTTCCCACCGCCAATGGTCAACCCTTGGTCTCAGCCGCCGATGGAGAAGTGAAAATTATACAGAATAAATATCATGTCAATTTGGAGGAATACACACGCAAATTTAAGGGCGATAAAGTGTTTGGTATTCAGTTCAAAGCGCCCCTTAAATGGCACAATGTCATAATGATCTCTGCGGCTCATATTTTCTTTTTGGTTTGTCTCGCACTATATCCATTGGAGAAATTGAAAATACTTACAGTAATATGGGGTAAGTTTGAGCACTATTTTTTTAGTTTTTAAGAAATTTTGAGATATACATAAGTATTTTTTTAGAATAGTTTAGGCTATAAGTTATTTGAGGGCTTATTTTTGAAATGTGTTAAGTCGAATAATTGCGAAAAATTATTTAATGTTTAAAATGAATTAGCTAAACTTTTTAATTGTATGTCTAATAACTTTCTAGTTATTAAAATATTAAGCAAACTTTCTCTTTGTTAGCAATTTTTTCAAATATTTCATTTATTTTTTGAGTTATCTAATTATGGAACTAAGCCTTTCACTTACATAAAAATTTGCATAAAAAAGCAGGGTAAAGGGGTTGGATTCTAAAGGAATCCTAAAGAATTCTAAATCCGAATCTGACATCTAAATTGCTTCATTACATAAGGTTTTCAAGATATCTGAGTCTAATATTTTAAAAGTCCCCAATTTGAGACATTATAGCGTGATGTTATTTTTATTTATATATATTTTTGTCATCTCATAGTATCTGTAAACTTTAGGTTAAGATATGGAACAAGATATAACATAGATTAAAATTGTATTTTGAAGCTTTCCCACGATATAAAAAACTTTATACATAAAGGTGATTTCGAGCTTTCATATCGTCTTGAACCTTTTTGTTTTCAAATTTTATAACGTTTGTTTAGGCTAAGATATCTAAAAACCCGATGTTATGACTCAGTTCTGGCTCAATACAATATTTTGGTTTTGAAAAGCATTCTCTTGTCTCTGGGTTAAATATTAAAAAAATTTCACCTGATTTTGAAATTATCTTATTAATTGAATTATCAATTTGAACTAAATGTCAAGAATTATGTCTCCAGTTATGGATAAAATGGATTTTTACAGTTAAAACTGAAAATTTAACTTTGGACTTTTAACGTTTCAGCTCAAAAATTTTATATTTTTTTCAATAATTTTTTTTTATTTTATACTTTAGTTTTTCATTGAACTTTAAATTTGGTCTAAACCAATGAAATTATCATAATATAATGGTCATGTCTGAAATGTTGTCTTACAGATTTCCGCCATGGCCAAAAATCATATAAAATAAACATTAATATTAAAACAAGTTTTGAACAAGAAAAACCAAAATCAATGTTTAAATATTAAACTTTATGAGAAATGTCCATTTATGGTTTACAGCAAAATATGAAATTTAAATTAGTTATAAAGGCAAATAAATCAAAGTAAAGTTGATCTGTTGAAAAAAATCAACTATTCTACCAAGTCTAGAAAAGGGTATTGAAGTGAAGTGTAAGACAAACACTCCATAGTTAAGAACATACAATTATCATGAAAGCTTTTTAAAAAGCTTCTCCTTCAATATCGCTTCTGTTTTGTCATCTACGAAGCATATACTTTTTAGGTATATAATTAGTTTTTAAATATATTATTTAGAATATATTATGTCTTCTACACATCTCTGGTTCTTTTTTCAGATATTTACAAATTTAGAATACAAAAGTCCGATTTTAAGGTTAAGATTTCTAAGATTTCGGTCTAAGATTTCATCAAGGTCTCATTAGTCATAATAAAATTTAGTTTTTAAAATTTAGGTTAAAAAAAAATCTGATCACATTTAATCCTAAGCCCCTTATAAGGTCTATTTCTCTCTCTCCAAAAATTACTTTAACTTCCGCCATAGATATTAGTACTAATAACGGATAATTTAGGTGTAAATTAGTTTTATATAAAAATTTTATAAGGATCGGTCTATAATTGACTCCAGACCCCTTATAAGGCCTTCTTTATATAATCAGTTTATTATACATTTGAAATAAAGATATTATTAATCTATTAAATTCTTTAAACTTCAATCCATATTTGACTCAAGCTTTCTTAAGAAATTAACTCCTTGAAATTAACATAAAATCTGATCTAAATAAATTTTATTGGACCAAATAAAAATGATTTTTATTGTAAAAGAATTTCTGTAAAAAAAATTCTGAAATGTGCGGCTCATAATTTGCCCTGTTTTAATATCAGCATTGAGATTAAAATTTGTCCAAATATCAAGATCGGTTCATTATTGGACCTAGTCTACCTTTTTTTCATAACGAAATTGAATAGACAAAGATTTAGTTAAAACTTTAATATATAAATTTTGTATTCTAGTTAATAGTATTCTAGCACTAGTTGCATCAATCTTATTTTGAGCATTTAATTTCCACCAGATACTCAGAACTGTAGAGTGGGTCATCATCATATCTTCTTCGTTCTTCAAGATAACACAACTTAAAGTTATAAACAACTAATAATTGCTGAAATTTTTTTGAAATTGAATCTTCAAGTGTTGATATCTCAGCAAAACTCAAGAGATTTTTAAACAATACCAAAAGTATTTCTATGCGAAAAATTTTGACAATTTGTAGAATGGGTTAAACCTATATTTTAAAGTCGAAAGTTGGACTTTCAGTTGATATAACAAAGGTGTCTTTTTAGCTGTTATAACGTCTCAAATATGGCAAAAGAAGGGGCTTTTTCTATATTTAGGACACGATATCTAAAAATGGGCCAGATTCAGATTCAGCGCAGCTAATCTATTAGAAAAGAATACTATGATAACTGGGTTAACATTTTGTTGCCCTGTGTAATTGTAGCAAGTCTTCTTTTGAAAGACATTCCTTGTTTTAATATTGACATTAAGATTAGATTTGATTGAGATTCAAAACAACATTTATAACTTCTTTTATTTATATGAAGATCGGTTCATTATAGTCCACATATTCGACTTTTTTCAAAATGAAATTGAGTACACAACTATTTTTTTAAAACTTTAAATACATCTCGAAGGGTGTCATCTTGAGATTGAAGATTCAAATTCCGCATAAAGATCTTCCGAAATGAAGAAGTGTATTTTGTATAATATGAATTATATCATGTTAAGAAGTACTGATACATATTTAGATACATAGTTAGAATATAATTTGTAATTGTATAGTAATGTTGGCATCGACTATAATATGCGTAAAACATGAGAATAGGTTAATTGACTCAAGCCTCTAAGTAGGGTAACATTTAGAAAACCACTTGTGTAGTGTAACATGGGAACGACCTTGCTCATCTATTCTACATTTTTTTCTCTTTTATGTTATTATTATTTATCTTAAAACAAACTACATCACCTGATGTCTCCAAATAAAGTTCACTAACTGTGACAACTTTGAAATTTAGGGGATTTTTATTAAGGAAATAATGTGTTTTTTAATGAGAATTAGCAAAATTTTTATAATAAAATAATAATTTTTAATGATGATAAAAACTCTTTGTTAGTTGTTCTATAACTTTTTTTACAAATTAAGTTTTAATTTTCTTAAAAGTCATGTTGTTTTATTAAAATTGCTTTAAAAAGTTGTATAATGGAATTAAACAAATCATTAGACTAAAACAGTATTTCCTAAGAATATAAGCATTATTATTAACAAAAAATAAACAAAATTTGTATTCTATTTAACAATTGTATTAAATTATTAAAGGTAAAAATTAAGCATGATCAAATGATTAAGCCGACATAACTGACATTTTTCCTTTATAAAATAATAATGCTTATGACTAGCAGTTTAGAGCAGTATTCAAGTCACAATATTAACTTTTGTTAAAAAAAAACTAATGTTAGTTAAGTGGTGATAAACTGTAAACATCAATAGTTTATTCATTTGTCAATATTATGCAATCAAATAACAACCATTTGTTTAACAATAATATTTTTTTTTTTAATATAATTTGAAAATTACCGCTTAATTAAATGAACAAATTACATAATTTGTTTTTCCCTTAATGGCTGTGAAAATGTTAAATTTTTAACAATTGTTTTTTTTTTAAATACCCATTAAAAATAGGAAATACTTTTTTTATAGTTTAACAGAAATAAGGTGTAATAATATTACAGATTTATTATATGTTTATGTTAAACCATAATAATGTTAAAGATTTTTTAAACACTTAAATACAATACAAGTGTGTAAAGCCAACAAAAAAAAAAAAAAAACATAAAATTAACATTAAGCAATATTTTAGCTAAAAAAAAGTTATTAGTAATAAATGTATGTCAATTTTAAAAAAAAATGTTCGTTAAAAACTTAGTAATTGTCATTTTTTATAATTATAGACAGACATCTTTACCAAGCGCAAAATATTAAGCCTGTCGTTTGTATTTTTAACTTTTAACTTCTGTTAAATAAATATTTAAGTACCAAGTACTAAAAAATGACAACAACAACAAATTGTGGGTCATATAAAGGTGTAAAATTATTACAAAAGTTTTGTTCGAAAAAATCATAATAACCGTGTTGATTCATTTAAGACGTTTTCGTTTTATTTTCAGTTTTTTTCGCTGTTATTCATTAATATTTGCATGACAAGTTAAAATATTTAGGTTTCTTTTATTTCTCTATTTAAGTTTTTTTCCACATTTTTCAATTTTAGCTTTTTTTTTTGCTGCTCTTGTCTTATTTATTTTAACTACATACATACATACTCATATAATTATTATGTAATATCTTGTATATTTTGGGTGTTTTTACTTTTTTTTACCTTTTTCTTGGTATTTTAGTTTCATTTATTGTTTTCGTTCAAATTTCAGTTTTTTTTTCTTTGTTTTCTTTAGTTGGCAAGAGTTGCTGACCCAGCATCATACGATTTCATTAATACTTAGCATATGGTAAGGAGAAACCCCTTACCAGTTATTATTTCGCAATGGTAGTTGGACTATGTGCCCTAGAGATATAGTATTATAATTTTAATACTTATTATTGTTTGCAAAGTTTAATTATAACGGTTATATATAAAATAAAAGTTTTGAAATCGATTTGCTCATCCATTTTGCTAATGACCAAATATTTTTGCATATAACTTAAATTTTAATAATTTAAGCATTTATTTGAAATATTTCATCATATCATGTTTTAAATAAAATAAGTAAGAGTGCTATCTATATTCGGCTATGCCGAATCTAATATACCCACCATCAAACCGTATGCCGTAAAAGGAATGCTCTCCTATAAACATCAGGGTGATATTACTCATCAAATTTACTGAAGAAGACCTTATATGAGAGGAAGGGTGAATTATTGACCGTTTTTTACAAAATTTTTCATAATTTTTATTTTAGACCGATTTTGGTTCATATAAAACATGTTTACATCGAATATCAGTTCCCGACAGTTTCCGCTTTTAATTTGTCTCGTAAGAAACGTACTTATATGTCAAATTTCATCTCTACACTTGTAATTTTAAACCAGTAATGAGCGTTAAATAATTATCTAGAGGGGACGTTATAAGGGGGGTAGGAACACTTATGGACCGATCCACATAAAATTTGCTAAAGAGGATTTTGCTCGTAAGAGACATACTTATGTCAAATTTCATTGCTATACTCGTATTTTTAAGCCAGTAATGAGCGTTATAGTGATTTTCCGAAGAGGACCTTATATGGGGGGTAGGGTCAATTATTGACCGATCCATATAAAATTTGGTAGAGCGATTTTGACTAGCATGAAACTTATGTGTGTCGAATTTCATCGCTATATTCTTATTTTTAAGCCAGTAATGAGCGTTATAGTGATTTTCTGAAAGGACCTTATATAGGGGGGGGAGGGGGTTGATGGAGTTTAGGGTCAATTATGGACCGATCCTCATAAAATTTAGTAGGGCTATTTTGGCGCATATGAAACTTATTTATGTCGAATTTCATCGCAATGCTCGTACTTTTAAAGCAGATATGCCCGTTATAGCTGCTTTTCGGGGCTCCACTTGTATGGGGGCTATCCGAAAACTTGGACCGAATTGCCCATTTTCAAAACAAACCTTATCTATGGAGAATATTTGTGGAAAATTTCAACCCTCTAGTTCATTCCGTTCGGACTCTATCGTGCTTTCAACAGACGGACGGACATGGCTAGATCGTCTTAGAATTTAATAAGGACCCAGAATATATATACTTTTATGGGTCTTAGACGAATATTTCGATGTGTTACAAACGGAATGACAAAATCTTTTGATTGTGGGTATAAAAAAAAACACTTTTACTCATACTTATGTCATTTTCATTATATGCAGAACAATTTTGATGTTTTTTGCACTCTTTATCGAAATCAAGAAATTGCTCCGAAACCCTAAATATTCATCGGGTTTTCATACAAACACCCAACGAACTTTCACAAATAATCCAATAGTTCAAAAAAGAAAGACATTTCCACTAATGTCTAGCCACCTGGTTGGCTCCAATTCGTCAAGAATGTACTCTTTTGAAACGTGATAGAGAAAATCGTCTCCCAAGTAATCTAGAGAGTAACCACTTAAAAGACAAACTTAAGCGAAAAGGTTCATTGTCATGCATTGACTCCTTTGGACTAGATTATTGACTGTCGCTTTGTTATCTATGGAGTGACAAGAACATGACAAGCATACAAGGTTAGGTCAAATAGCTAGTTCGAGACCGAACCGCAGGGAAACAACAACAACATTTAGTTGCATACAAAAAAGTCTGTTAACAACTATCTTTCCTCTCGATAACGAATGTTGACATCTTATCCAATGTCTTCATTGGACTAGGTTACTAGATTACTGACTGTCTCTTTGTAATCTATGGAGTGACAAGAACACGACAAGCTCAAAGTTAGGTTGTCCCCCCGAACCGCTGAGAAACAAAAAACAACATATTTAGTTGCATAAACAAGTTCGAAATGTACCCTCTCTCGTTTACCTAGGGTTTAGTAAACAGACGACTGACTGTCTTTGTCCAATGGCTTCAATATAAAGGTTAAACATCTATTATAACTTCTTCCTTCTTTGAGATATATTAATATAAAGTTTGCAATAACCAGAAATTCAATTTTCGCTACATTGCTCCTTTATTTTAAGACAAATCATGACGGATTCGGATTATGATATATGTATATAACTTGTTCCTTCTTTGAGATATCTTAATCTAAAGTCCACAATAACCATAAATTCATGATCGCACAGTTATATCGTTTGGGTGTTTAATAAAGTTTCTTAAGTAAAAATCAAAACAATTTCAGAATCTAGACCTTCTAGATATGTGGTTCAGAAACGAGACCTTACTAAACTATTGTGGATTTCAGTTGCTACATCTTATGTATGTAAGGCCCTTTACAAAACTGAACTTTAAAGTTCATATTTTTTATTTATAAATCTTAAGATTGCAACAACTTTTAAAATTTTAAAAAGTTCGGTCTAAAAATGGCCCCTAGACATCTAATGATTGAGATAATTTGTAGTTTTTCGTTAATTAAACGATTTTAAGATAACAACCGATGAACCAAAAGCTTCTTTCTACAAAATAAACAATTTTATTAGAGTCTGAATAGGTTTGTCGGTAATTCACCCAAGTCGCCCCAAAATAGATAATTTTCCGGTACTAAACAAGTTTCGTTACAATATTAATGATTCTATAAATTACTGTGTGAATCGTGCTCTCTTAAAAAGTATTTTTTCCTAAATTTAATTAAAAACTCATAGGCCAGTTAGCTTAACCTTTGATTATAGCTTATCTGGAACATAATCTGCCGATTTTTGTATGAAAACTGGATATATACAACTACAATCAAGAATTTGGGTAAACAAACCAGAATTTGGGAAAACAGAGTGAAATTTTGATACTAAATATCACCAACGTTATTTAACAACTGACTCCAACTGCTAGTTTAGGGTGCTATATGATCAGACGTATCCGACTGTAAACAAGTCATAAAGTGTTTACCCTCAATACATTAAATAGTTTAACCTTAAGTTATAATTTTTACAAAATTATACATAAATCTTTTATAGCGTGATATAGTGTACCATACAACTTATAAATATTTATCTCCCTTAAGGTTTATTCCGGAACTAAGATATATATAATTCAAAATTTATATCTTAATTAAAAACAAAATACTTAAGCTGCAACTAAGTACACATAAAAATGGACAAAAATTGCGGTAATAAAATTTTATATTCCAAAAATTTTATCATATAATCAGCCTGAATTAAAGGGCCTCTTTTTTGAGTGGTAAGTTTTTGTAATTTTTCCTAGAAATAAATGAGCTTGTTTAAACAGCAATAAAAATTCATGTGAATCTGAAAAAAAAATACCCCAAAAAAGGAGAAATAAAACAAGAAATCATCATCAATATTTTAATTTATTGTATAAACTTTAAACATAAGCGGAGCAGCAACAACAACAACAGCACAAGTCAAACACTATCGATCCATCGATCGCCCGGTACTAGAGTGCTCATAATAAACGAATCTGTGACATTGAGTTGTAGACTTTGTGTCGTCATTTTCGTTAGCGAAACCAATTCATATACATAGAGTGTGCGAGAGAGACGTAGAAAAAAGAAGTTTAAAGATGTTTTCTGATTGATAATTGAAATGGAATAACAAAACTTGATGAAATTTTTGATTAGAGCCGAATTAATGTTAAGTCATTTGGTACTTAATGATTTGCGAAAAGTATTTGGATAACTAAAGTAGTACTTGAGACTCAACGTCTACTCTTAAGTATTAAAAGAAGTTGTACAAGTTTTTTAAACTATTTCTATTTTTCAAGATACATATGTATCTCACTATTTTTTTTGGGAGAAAAAGTACTTTCATTTTTAACAAAGTATGACATACTTACATAATGAGAGAAAAAGTCTTTAGAAACTTTTAAAAGAAAACGAATAACTATTGTACTCTTTAGAAATCGTATAAAAAAGTTATAGTCTTGGTAGCTAAAGCTACCAAAAAAGTACCAGTTTCTTAAAACGCTCTACACTGCTCTATAATATAAACGTACCATAAAATTTACAAAGAAATACAAGATCTTCTTTGCTGTCAGTGGCAAAGCAGTGGGTTCAGCCTCCAAATTGCATCGTTGATAATAATGATCATGAAGCCGATGTATCAACCTGATATGAACACAATATTGATTTATAAAGAGTACAAACAGACGTATGTAATTTTTTTTTTGCATTTTAAATTGTCGGCAATTGTTTTAATAAAATATTAAAAAAAAAAAATTTTCTTATTTAAAACATAAAAAATTACAATGTCCTGAAATTGGTCATAAATATTTATTACACATGCCTTATTGGCAGACAAATTATTGTATGTGTTTTATTGAAATTTTAAAATTTACTATTTATAGTCAAGGTATTTTTTTTTAAGACAAATTGCTGGTTTTTAAATGAATTTAGTTTTTGTACTAAATTATAGAGTATTTTAAGTTAAAAGATGTACAAATTGCTCTTAGTTAATGGTGTCAAAAGTGATTATAAACATTTTTTCTAAATATATATATAATAGTTTCTTTAAATTGTAGGGGAATCTAAAAGCAGAAAAACTTTTAGATAACTTTTAGCCATGTCCGTCTGTCTGATAAAATACTTACACGGATGGTGATACTGAAGCAGGTATTTGTGGTCCTAACTTCCAGAACGCAATATAAAATGGGAAAATATCCCTCAAGGTTTAGGGGATCTGAGAATATATATAATGTCACACAGCCACGCAGCACTCAAGGCCTTACATTCGTATGAAGTTGGGTCAGGTGTTATGATGGACTGTGTGTCCTCATTGAACGAACTGGGTAAACACAACAAATTAACAATGAAGGTAATTCTGTCAACGAACGGGCGGACTGCTTAGCAAATAGAGGCGCTCATCGCCCACTTATCGGCCCTGAACCATTCTTTGTTATCCCTCAAGGTCAGATAAAGATACGTATCGTGGGTCGAATCGTAATTTTTTCGCACAACAGGGCTTAGACAGACAAAGCGCTTAATCACGCTATCAAGAGGAAAATCCCAAAATTTGTTATCGCTTATCAAAAGTGATCTCAGAATACTAACGGGACTACTTACGGGACACTGTGGTCCCAGATATCATCAATTCATCCTAGGAAACGCCTTATGCAAGCTATGCAGATTTTGTGGCTGTCAGGAGGAAACCTCAGAACACATATCGTGCAAATGTTCAACACTAAGGACTCGTCGAGAAAGAATCTTAGGTGCAGCCCCGAAGAATATATTCAACCTATCACCAATCAAACCTTTTATTTTCAACGTGAATTTAAACTGTTATGTTGAATCCATGGGCTGCACAAAAGATCCAAAACAGGGTCACATTGCTTAGGGCTCTCTCTAATCTTATCTAATCTACTTATAAATAGGTTAATTATTCAGCAATTTTCCATAAACTAGTCAAAAGATTAAACCATAACATAACCTATAGACAAGTCCACAGATAAGGCCATGGAATAGACACTAGTCTATTGATGAAACGAAAGACTATTTTATCTACTAATCAATAAAAAAGTTCATAGACTAGTGCGCAGAATACTCCATACACTAGTCAATATATCTGCCCATTATCTATTCCATAGGATAATCACTAGTCCATGGACTACTCCATAAACTAATCGATAGACTAACCCATAGATTACATCATATACTGAACAATAGATCTACCAATTAATATACCAATCTATTGACTAGTCAATGGATTAGATAACAGATAAGCCAACAGATTAGTCCATACACTATCCAGTAGACAAGTTAATAGACCAGCATGTAAACTAGTATAAAAAACTAACCATAACTCTCATACAAGAAGCTATGATCAAACTTAAATCTTTGTACCAAATACCATGAGGATAGGGACATGTTGAACCTACCCCTGTAGAAGGTAACCTTCATAGGGTTCATAAAGTTTTATATAGGAGTGAAAATCTCTCTTCTCTTCTCTATATTTTACCTTTATTTTATGACAAATTTATAAGTCACGACAGATTCAGAAAAGTATACGCTGGCCTCTGGATTATAGATTGCTTGGTCTGTGTAATGTGTTAGTTTTATGACTATGGAGATCGTGGGTTCGATTACCATAAGAGATTCCGATCTGTTTTACTACATGTGCTTCATAATTAAGCTTGTTATGTTAACTTCGAATATATATATATGTATTTTTGACCCGTTAAATATTGATCCTCGGTAATATTGTCTTGATCTTAAGTAAAAATCAAAACAATTTCAGACTCTGGACCTTCTAGATATGTGCTTTATAGAAAGTGCTTTTTAGAAAGTATGGTGACCATACTATAGTCAATTGTAGACCATAGTATGGAAATAATACAAGTCAATAGACCGACATATAAACTAGCCATAGCTCCCATACAAGAAGCTATGATCATACTTTAATATTTCTACCAAATTTCGTGAGAATAAAATATCTCCTTCAGGAAGTGCGTTTAGGTCTGAAAGGACGATTACTGTTGTTTGGCTTTCGACAGTTTAGCGTCTCGGAATTATGCATGTTCCAAGTTGGTGAGATTTCCTTTGACTAGTGGAGATAGTAAAATTCTCCGACTATACATTGATAAACACTATCTAAACTCATACATTGGAGACATTTGAAACTCTTAAACTTTTACTGGTGGAAGACGATTAAAAACGAAACTTTAATTAACGAACATATGATTTAACATATTGGTCACATGACCATTCGAAAAGAAAGGTTCATAAATATATTTTGTATATAAAATGAAGAACCGAACTAATTCTGGTTTGTTTTTGGAACGATATTAGAATCCATTATATGTTTTTGTTATGTTGAAATTAAAATGAAATTTTTAACAAGTTTAAAAACTTAATTAACATAATTAAATATCTATTAAATATTAAGAGCAATAGATTTTCTTAATTTTAGACAAATTCTAGAATTCAGTTAAAACTTGATTTTAATCAAGAATACACGCCAAAAACAAATCTAAATTAAACAAAAAATCTATGATTATTTCTAAATTATAAAGGGGAATAACCCCGCAAATATATAATAATAATAATAAAACTTTTGCAACATGTGCCAATTAAATTTGAAAAAAAATAATTCATAATATTTCTTTTAATTGAAATCTTTGAATTTTTTGCTTTTAAATTTTGAACAAAAAAATCATTAGAAAGTTCGGCATATAGTAGTTAAAACAAGTCTATAAAGATTTATTTAACCCGAAAGGCGCATGTATTATGACCTTCAAAATATTTCTACAAAATTATGATTTTTTTTCAATGAAAACGTTAATGAAATATCTTAAGTGATAATATAGCATTAGTAAATATATATTACATAAACAAATACATATTTTTACAATATACCTAAAGAGACTTTTCGATTACCACATCTTTTTTTAAAGGGTTTTTAAATGCATTTTAATGAAAATCATTAATTTTTCATTTCACACACACACACTTTACCTTTTATTTTGTTAAACATTTCTCTTTTATTTAACAAAAAATAAAAAATAATAACAATAAAGTTAGACAAATTACAAACTGGTTTATGACTTTTTTGTTTGGTTTCTTTGTAAAGTTGTAGAGAAGAGAAGACAATAAAATACAATCATAAAACCTAACAAAATAATACATATTTCAAAGGCTATTGAAAATCTATTTTGAAGGCTACAGATAGATCCATAGTGAAAAATTGTATTGAGAAAAAAATATTGAATACAATTGGTATGTACGAGTATGTAATGCAAAATTAATAACACAGTTGTTTAAATTGTTTTTTTTTTTTAAACAAGTTAATTTTAATTTTTGGCGGAATTTGAAACACTGTAAGCTTCCTTTGTAGAACTTCCTTTATTTTGATCTTGCATATTTGCTAGACGATTTGGTTGTGGTTTTTAGACATTATGCTATGTTCGAAATATAAAATGTAATAATTCTTATAATTGATTTGATTTGCAACTTTGCTGGACCTTTTTTGCAATGATTTTAAGTCTTGCAAGAAGTTTGTGATCTTGCAAACATGAAAACTTTTGCCAGGTTGCAAGCTTTACAACTTTTAATGCAGTGAAAGACTGAAATCTCTTCAACATCTTTTTATATCTAGTTCTCTTTTACTTTCTATATTATTTAAATATAACCCTATTGCAAATCATTGTAAAAAAGCTAAACCCAGATTGTAGTATTACTTTTGGTTTGATCTTGCATATTTGCTACATATTTTTACTATGAATATAAATCATTTGATTTAGTGCCACATAGTTTATAGTAACAGTTTTGCTGTGCAGCAGATTTACAAGTTTTGCAAGGGTAGTGTAGTATGTAACTATAGATATATTGCATAAAAACCTTAAGCATCTTGAGTGTTGCAAAGTTTCAATGCTGTAATAATAACTATATACTATGCATTTGTGGTTGAAAAGCAACTATATTTTCCATTGCTTTAGCCACAATCAGAAAGATATCATTCTGTTTATAACCTTTGTAATATTGTTCATAGATCCACAAAAGATTCTTAGACGATCTAGCAATGCCCATCCACCTATCTGTTGAAAGCACGTTAGGGTCTAGGATTCAAACTAATAGATCTAAGGAGTTGAAATTTACAAAATTTAATCTTTATTGCTAAGTTTTGCTTGGTATGGACTATATATGTAGGTCCACGTCGCCCCCATACAAGTGAAGCGAATACTGCTTGAATACTTATAAAAATGTTAATTATACAACCAAAAGTTATACATCGGACCCTATTTAGCATTAGCTGCCATATCAGAAAATGACTTTAACGTCATTGTATAAAAAGTACCAAAACAGTAATGAAATAATTGGACGAAATTTCATTAGAATCAAACCATAATTAGCCCCATTTAACCCATCTTACAGAAAACCCGTCTAGAAGTGACGCGAATACTGCTTGAATACTTATAAAAATGTTAATTATACAACCAAAAGTTATACATCGGACCCTATTTAGCATTAGCTGCCATATCAGAAAATGACTTTAACGTCATTGTATAAAAAGTACCAAAACAGTAATGAAATAATTGGACGAAATTTCATTAGAATCAAACCATAATTAGCCCCATTTAACCCATCTTACAGAAAACTCTCCTACTGTCACTAATTCAATAAAAAATTGCGGTTTTAAAATAATATTCGACAAAGAAATTATTGACTCTTTCTAATTTAGTTTATCTTGGTATATAATTGACCCAAAAAAACAAAAACCCCAAAAATCAAATCGAATCCAAAATCATCAATGTACAGCGCCACTTTTGCAACCGTTTATTGATTAAAGATCTTTTCAGTTTTAAAGATATTAACCCCACAAAAAAATTTGGGCGGTAAGATCAAGGAGGCCACTACCACTTTATTTGATGGTTTTGATTTTCATGTTTTTCGTTTTCTTTTTTGATCACTGTTTAAAACAAACATTTGAATAAAATCAGTTTTAAGCTTAACAAATATAACTAAAATATTTGTATTGACCACGCCCACTTTATTTTTTTTTTAAATATACTATAATGTTTAAAATAATCAGCTATAATCATTAAAATTGTATATAACTATACAATGTTAAACGGTTTTACTAAATTATTAACAAAACAAGTGAGAATTTATAAACGGACATGGTCGACCATATGATACCCTATATCAGTGATTATGTTAAAAATATTGATTATTTTTTTTTAGAATAAAGTATTTTATTTAATTTTTACCTTAAATACCAAATTAGCATTAATATACTAAGTGGGCATGGTCATGAAATAACCGCCCCTTTTTTTGGAGTGATTGTTATAATACTTATTGTGCACATACAATATGTACTTAATATGAAGTCTATTGTTGTACCAGAATGTACGCCATACTTTTGATTTTAGTTTTTTTAACCTAAAGAATTAACAAAAAGTCAATTAATATTTTTCTTACGTTTGCTTAACTTAAGTTTAATTATTTTTGTAACTGATTATATATCCTAATAAAATTTACATTGTTTCGCAATAGACATTTAATAAACACTTAATAATTCTTGAAATTATAACAATAGAAATAATAAATCATTCATTATTTAACAGATAAATGTAAGCTAAAGTAAATTATTAATTAAAAAGTAATTACATATTTAATTAAAGTACATTTAAGGCTCATTACAAATAAATCTCTTTAAACAATATATAACTTCTATAACAATTATTTATCAATTAAAAAAAAATCACATATTTTAGCATAAATGTTATAAGATTGTTTTAAGCGAAACCGTTATTTATTTAAAATTTGTGGTGAAATTAAAAACTGGTTTAAACTGTTAAACATTTAAGAAATTCTAAAATAAAATCTATTGATTTATTTTGTTTAGCAACCCGGTTTTTTGTTTAAATATTAAACATACCACATTCAAATATTTAAATATCTAAAATATTCTTTTCTTTTGTGTATTTTTATAATATTTAACAAATGCAAATATTTAATTTTTTTTTAATAAAATTAAGTTTTTAAATAAAATTTTTTGACTTAATTTTTTTTTTTTTCTTGAAAGTGCTAATAAATATTTAATTTTTTTCACAAACCTATCAATAGGAGCATTAAATTTAAATATTAAAAAAAAGAAGTGTGAATTAAAATAAAAACGTGCTAAGCAGCAATTATTACTTTTTTGATGAATCAGTTTGCGGGATTTTTTTTAAAAAACTATTGCCAAATTAGTGTCTTGGTAGACACTTTAATTGTTTTTATGGCTTAAGCTTCTTTTAAGTATGATGAAATAAAAAAAAACTTTTTTTTCTAAAATTTTATTTACTTTATGTAACTTTTAATGAATTTCAAGGTGTTTTAATTTTTGTTTTTTTTTTTGTAATTTTTTTAATGTCTGTTTTATTTATACCTTACAGACGGAAATGAAGATCGTTAAATCATTTTAATGCCCAAAATTTATTATCTAAAAATTGTCCCCATTATTTATTTATAAGGGGAGCGGCCTTAATTACAGGAATTTCTTTTAGTGATTTAAATAAATATATTTAAAGTTGGGTTTTTACAATGGGTTTTGGGTTAAATATATGATATTTTATTATGTAATGACCATCACTCGCTGTTCCGGATTGAGTTGAAGAACAATTTGCTCGTTATGGTCGCTATCCTTAAAACGCTGTCAAGCCTATAAGTGTTGCTTAGCTTTCGATAGTTTTGCGGCTAACTCGCACTAGTGTAGTGCATTATCTGCATTCTTTTTACCTCTAAGTGAGGTTATGCTTTGACTGGTGGAGACTATAAAATACTCCGACACCCCTTCATTATCAATAGCTATCCAACATTTATATTACCAAAGAGAGAAAGAAAGAGAGAAAAGAAACGCTCAATTTTGAAATAAAACTATTGTGAGAATGGCAAAACGGTCGAAACGGACTAGACTACAGACTAGACTATAGACTAGACTATAGACTAGACTATAGACTAGACTATAGACTAGACTATAGACTAGACTAGACTATAGACTAGACTATAGACTAGACTATAGACTAGACTATAGACTAGACTATAGACTAGACTATAGACTAGACTATAGACTAGACTATAGACTAGACTATAGACTAGACTATAGACTAGACTATAGACTAGACTATAGACTAGACTATAGACTAGACTATAGACTAGACTATAGACTAGACTATAGACTAGACTATAGACTAGACTATAGACTAGACTATAGACTAGACTATAGACTAGACTATAGACTAGACTATAGACTAGACTATAGACTAGACTATAGACTAGACTATAGACTAGACTATAGACTAGACTATAGACTAGACTATAGACTAGACTATAGACTAGACTATAGACTAGACTATAGACTAGACTATAGACTAGACTATAGACTAGACTATAGACTAGACTATAGACTAGACTATAGACTAGACTATAGACTAGACTATAGACTAGACTATAGACTAGACTATAGACTAGACTATAGACTAGACTATAGACTAGACTATAGACTAGACTATAGACTAGACTATAGACTAGACTATAGACTAGACTATAGACTAGACTATAGACTAGACTATAGACTAGACTATAGACTAGACTATAGACTAGACTATAGACTAGACTATAGACTAGACTATAGACTAGACTATAGACTAGACTATAGACGACTGACTAGACTATAGACTAGACTATAGACTAGACTATAGACTAGACTATAGACTAGACTATAGACTAGACTATAGACTAGACTATAGACTAGACTATAGACTAGACTATAGACTAGACTATAGAGACTATAGACTAGACTATAGACTATACTATAGACTAGACTATAGACTAGACTATAGACTAGACTATAGACTAGACTATAGACTAGACTATAGACTAGACTATAGACTAGACTATAGACTAGACTATAGACTAGACTATACTAGACTATAGACTAGACTATAGACTAGACTATAGACTAGACTATAGACTAGACTATAGACTAGACTATAAACTAGACTATAGACTAGACTATAGACTAGACTATAGACTAGACTATAGACTAGACTATAGACTAGACTATAGACTAGACTATAGACTAGACTATAGACTAGACTATAGACTAGACTATAGACTAGACTATAGACTAGACTATAGACTAGAATATAGACTAGAATATAGAATAGACTATAGACTAGACTATAGACTAGACTATAGACTATAGACTAGACTATAGACTAGACTATAGACTAGAATATAGAATAGACTATAGACTAGACTATAGACTAGACTATAGACTAGAATATAGAATAGACTATAGACTAGACTATAGACTAGACTATAGACTAGACTATAGACTAGACTATAGACTAGACTATAGACTAGACTATAGACTAGACTATAGACTAGACTATAGACTAGACTATAGACTAGACTATAGACTAGACTATAGACTAGACTATAGACTAGACTATAGACTAGACTATAGACTAGACTATAGACTAGACTATAGACTAGACTATAGACTAGACTATAGACTAGACTATAGACTAGACTATAGACTAGACTATAGACTAGACTATAGACTAGACTATAGACTAGACTATAGACTAGACTATAGACTAGACTATAGACTAGACTATAGACTAGACTATAGACTAGACTATAGACTAGACTATAGACTAGACTATAGACTAGACTATAGACTAGACTATAGACTAGACTATAGACTAGACTATAGACTAGACTATAGACTAGACTATAGACTAGACTATAGACTAGACTATAGACTAGACTATAGACTAGAATATAGACTAGACTATAGACTAGACTATAGACTAGACTATAGACTAGACTATAGACTAGAATATAGACTAGACTATAGACTAGACTAGACTATATGTATGACTAGACTAGACTATAGACTAGACTATAAACTATAAACTAAACTATAGACTATAAACTAAACTATAGACTAGACTGTAGTCTAGAGTTATGTATATATAGTCTAGTTATAGGTATAGACTAGAATCTATACATATAATTAAATAATACACATTTTCTGATTCAGTCGAAAAACAAACACGATAAAGGTGAAGTACCTATACAGAATATACAGAACCTTTAAACTATAAATTCATTATTTTCATTTCGATCTTGGAAACTTTTAAATAGGTTGAACTTTAATTTGCTGTAAACATGATTAATATGCAGTTTGATTATATGTATAAATAGTAAAAAAAATTAAGACATCAATTTCAAGGTTTATTTTCCATTTTCTCCTATCAATTATAAAAATCACCATAATAGTTGATCTTGTTTTGATTTGAATTAATTTTGTTTACAACTTTAAATTAAAAAAAAATTCCATAGTTTTAGCATATAATAGACCTGTTGTCATTTCGTAGTTAAATTGAAAATTATTATAAAATATAAATTTTAAATTAATTTATAAAACATATGACGTTGCTTAAGTGATCATGTTATTTGGTGTTGCTGTGGAGTGCGATGATTCATTCGGGTATTTCTGCTCTTAACCATGAATATCCAAATAAGAAATTTTTGTTTGTTTTTTAAAAGAATTTAAGTTAGTTTTGTTTTTTTTAATAAAATTTTGAAGAGATTTAATGATTTCAAGGTTTTATTTTCAACTGAAAATTTCCGGTAGAAACACGTAATAATTGCGAAAAGTCACGATGTGTTTTTTTTGCTCACGTTGAAATAGTACTTGTATATTGGATAAATAGACAAGTGTAAATTTTATTTTTAATGGAATTTTTATAAAATCTGTATTTAGAAATTCAAAACCTATGCAATATAGAAGTTAATAAGTATAATTAAAACTAAATATTTTATTAATAAATGTAGTCATAGTTAACTAACTTAGTATCAAAAAAAGTAAAATAGGATAAGTTTAAACTATAGTTAAAGTTAAAATAAAGCTAATTTTTCACAAATTGTTTATTATTTTCTATAATTTAGTATTATTTTATTGTATAACAATTTGTTAATTTTATTTTTCATGTTTCTATTTTAGCACTCTTTATGGGTGGCGTGGCTGGTTTTGGTGTCACAGGCGGTGCCCATCGTTTCTGGACTCATCGATCCTTTAAAGCCAATTTACCATTACGTAGTATATTAATGATATGCTTTTCAGCAGCTGGTCAGGTAAGTGTTAAAGTCGATTTTTGTAAATTATTTCTTAGTTTAATTCAAAGCGTTTGAGAATATTAAAAAATATAAAAAAGTAGTATATTTTCGCAACTTTTGCAACCTAAGTAATAGGTTAGAAAATCGACTTAAAGATCTCCCACGAGAATGACTCATAAGAGATCAAAAATTTCTCGACGGCATAGAAAAATGCCTCGAAGAAATTTTAGAACTTTCTGACAAATCCTGCCTTTTGTTATATGGAATGAGGTAATGAGAATCTATATATTTTTTAATCAGAAAATATAACTTAACACTTAAAGAAGATATCTGGTTAAGGGGGGTAACGATCAGATGTACGATCATTTGTTTTTCTTTTCTCGGACTGTCTTGAACTGACTCTTTGTTGATGATTCATATTTTTGGCATTTTAACTTATAATGACACGATGATGGCACAGTAGGCAAGTACTTACCGCGTTTGCTTACGAATATGTAAAAGGCTAAATAAGTTATCATGACCCTCGCTTACAAATAAGGAATTAAATAATCAAGTCTATTTAAAAGGGTTTATTCTTTTATAGAATACTTCTAAGTAATGTAGGTAAGTTAGTTAGTTGGTTAGTTAGTTAGTTAGTTCGTTAGTTAGTTAGTTCGTTAGTAGTTATTTAGTTAGTTAGTTAGTAAGTTAGTTAGTTAAGTTAGTTAGTTAGTTAGGTTAGTTGTTAGTTAGTTATTCGTTCGTTCGTTCGTTCGTTCTGTTTTCGTTCGTTCGTTCGTTACGTTCGTTCGTTCGTTCGTTCGTTCTTCGTTCGTTTCGTTCGTTCGTTCGTCGTTCGTTCGTTCAGTTCGTTCGTTCGTTCTCTCGTTCGTTCGTTCGTTCGTTCGTTTCGTATCGTTCGTTCGTTTCAGTTCGTTCGTTCGTTTCGTTCGTTCGTTCGTTCGTTCGATTCAGTTCGTTCGTTCGTTCGTTCGTTCGCTTCGTTCGTGTCGTTCGTTCGGTCGTTCGTTCTTCGTTCGTTCGTTCGTTCGTTCGTTCTTCGTTCGTTCGTTCGTTCGTCGTTCGTTCGTTCGTTCGTTCGTTCGTTCGTGCGTTCGTTCGTTCGTTCGTTCGTTCGTTCGTTCGTTCGTTCGTTCGTTCGTTCGTTCGTTCGTTCGTTCGTTCGTTCGTTTTCGTTCGTTCGTTCGTTCGTTCGTTCGTTAGTCGTTCGTTCGTTCGTTCGTTGTTCGTTCGTTCGTTCGTTCGTTCGTTCGTTCGTTCGTTAGTTCGTTCGTTCGTTCGTTCGTTCGTTCGTTCGTTCGTTCGTTCTTTCGTTAGTTAGTTCGTTCGTTCGTTGTTCGTTCGTTCGTTCTTTCGTTCGTTCGTTCGTTCGTTCGTTCGTTCGTTTAGTTCGTTTCGTTCGTTCGTTCAGTGTTCGTTCGTTCGTTCGTTCGTTACGTTCGTTCTTTCGTTCGTTCGTTCTTCGTTTCGTTCGTTTCGTTCGTTCGTTCGTTTTCGTTCGTTTCGTTCGTTCGTTCGTTCGTTCGTTCGTTCGTTCGTTCGTTCGTTCGTTCGTTCTTCGTTCGTTCGTTCGTTCGTTCGTTCGTTCGTTCGTTCGTTCGTTCGTTCGTTCGTTCGTTCGTTCTTTCTTCGTTCGTTCGTTCGTTCGTTCGTTCGTTCGTTCGTTCGTTCGTTCGTTCGTTCTTCGTTCGTTCGTTCGTTCGTTCGTTCTTTGTTCGTTCGTTCGTTCGTTTTCGTTTTCGTTCGTTCGTTTCGTTCGTTCGTTCGTTCGTTCGTTCGTTCGTTCGTTCGTTCGTTCGTTCGTTCGTTCGTTCGTTCGTTCGTTCGTGTTCGTTCGTTCGTTCGTTCGTTCGTCGTTCGTTCGTTCGTTCGTTCGTTCGTTCGTTCGTTCGTTCGTTTCGTTCGTTCGTTCTTCGTTCGTTCGTTCGTCGTTCGTTCGTTCGTTCGTTCGTTCGTTCGTTCGTTCGTTCGTTCGTTCGTTCGTTCGTTCGTTCGTTCGTTCGTTCGTTCGTTCGTTTCTTCGTTCGTTCGTTCGTTCGTTCGTTCGTTCGTTCGTTCGTTCGTTCGTTCGTTCGTTCGTTCGTTCGTTCGTTCGTTCGTTCGTTCGTTCGTTCGTTCGTTCGTTCGTTCGTTCGTTCGTTCGTTCGTTCGTTTCGTTCGTTCGTTCGTTCGTTCTTCGTTCGTTCGTTCGTTCGTTCGTTCGTTCGTTCGTTCGTTCGTTCGTTCGTTCGTTCGTTCGTTCGTTCGTTCGTTCGTTCGTTCGTTTCGTTCGTTCGTTCGTTCGTTCGTTCGTCGTTCGTTCGTTCGTTCGTTCGTTCGTTCGTTCGTTCGTTCGTTTCGTTCGTCTCGTTCGTTTCGTTTTCGTTCGTTTGTTCGTTTCGTTATTCGTTCGTTTTTTAGTTAGTTTGTTTGTTTGTTTGTTTGTTTGTTAGCTTGAAAGTACGAAGTATGTTACATCTACTATGTCTCGGTTCTGTTATTCGCTCCTTCACCTAAGTACCTGGTGGGAATCGATGCACCAAAAAATCCTCCGTACTGGCAGACTACGGCACTACCAACTAACCTACCTTTTTCCCCAAATTATATGAACTTTTTCAAATTGGTTCTACAACCTCCTTGATTCGAGATCTTAATACTCAATATTGGAAATCATAGGAAAATCTCTGTTATTAAATCAATAACATTGTTACCCATCTTTTGAGCTTCAGCCAAAATAGCGAAAATACTTTTTCCATTACCTAACATTACGGTTAATTATGCTAAAGGCGAATACATACATATGTATATAAGTATGTATGTATTGCAAAATGTAAACAAAAAACTTGGGTAATTCCCTTTTTAAACGAATATTCGTTGATTTTGAAAACGTTTAGTGTTATACAAACAACCCGCTGATTTTCTTAATTTATGTATGATCAGAAAAAAAAAACTTCATTAACAATTTGCTGCTTAATTAATTTTGTCAACAAAGTATTGCAAAATCTCTAATATGTAGATATAAAGTAAAAATGTTTGATGATCTAAGGGCGATCTTATAAAAACTCTGCTGATAAAGCTTGCAAAAGTTTAATGAATACTTTTGAAATTTTTCTGTTGATATTTATTTTGCGCTGAAAAACAAATAACAAAATGTTACATGACAATTTATTTGTATAAAAAAAACAAAATTGCAACACACGTTTTTACGCTGATCAATAAATGAGTTGTTGAAATTTTAAGTGAATGTTATTTAATTTTTTATATTTGAATATAAACATTTACTAGACAGCAATGATGTTGCAAAAGTGTTTATTTAAATCCTATTAAAATCATTATAATTTAGTTTATAATTTTTGTAATTATTTCACTATTTTTAGAATTCTTTATACGATTGGGTACGTGATCATCGTGTCCATCATAAATATTCGGAAACTGATGCTGATCCTCACAACTCGAATCGTGGCTTCTTTTTCTCTCATGTCGGCTGGTTAATGATGCACAAACATCCCGAGGTATTGCGTCGTGGTCGTCAAATCGATATGGGTGATATATTGGCTGATCCTGTTATACGTTTCCATGAGAAATATTTCATTCCTTTGAAACTGATCTTCTGTTTCATTTTGCCCACCGCTATACCCATTTATTTCTGGAATGAAGAATTCCATTTGGCTTTTATGACTCAGTGTGTATTCCGTTATATTTCCTCATTGAATTTCACCTGGTCGGTTAACAGTGCTGCTCATATGTGGGGTACACGTCCATTCGATAAGTAAGTATAGCGTTTTTTATTTAACTTTTAATTTAAATATTAATATTTCACTCTTTTCTTTCTTAGGCGCATTAACCCTAGTGAAAATGTCTATGTATCGATCATTGCCATGGGTGAAGGTTGGCACAACTATCATCATGTCTTCCCCTGGGATTACAAAGCAGCTGAATTGGGCCAATATCTTTTCAATTTCACAACCATGGTTCTTGATGCTTTCGCCAAAATCGGTTGGGCCTGGGACATGAAACAGCCTTCTAAGGATTTGGTGAAACGTACTTTGGAAAAATACGGTGATGGTACCCATCCTTCTGTGCAAGATATGCACTTAACACATGAAGGTCACATGAACTGTCACATTCCCGAAGTTCCTGATCCTGAAACTGAGTCCTTGCACGATGAAGATGAAGCAGAATCTTCCTCCACCGAAAGCACAAAACTCGATGAAAATGAAAATATGTCGAAAAAATCGATGTTAGCTTAGGTTCAAGTAGGTGTCACAGGACTCAAAAATATAAAAAAAAACAAATTGTCATGGGAGGTTGTTCATTTAATTTTTATACAAAAGTCATATTTTTTAAAATTTATTTAAAAATCAGGGGGTTATACTTTATTATTAATAATTTAATGTAGTTTTTAAGGCCAATTTTTATTTTTTTTGTTTATTTTATTTTTTATTGAAACAAAAAACAAGAATTCACAAAAAAGAGAACAAATTTAAAACAAAAATGTACGTTTTGTTTAAATTTTTTTATTCACAAGTACTAAGCGCAATTTAAACTGTAGTAATTGTAACTTTTTTATAGTTTTGTTTTTGTAAGTTTTAGTTATAGTTAAACAAAATTGAAAGATAAAAAAAAAAACAAAGAAAAAACATTATATTTTTAAGTTTAAATACAAATCAAAATCACCGGGATTATGTTGTTTTATGTACTTTAAGCACACACATACACACCGATGCACCGATTGTCATTTTCATGCATAATTTTGATTGAAATGTTTGTATTACAACAATAAAAATATAAAACATAAAAATAAAATAAAAATATTAAAAAAAAAAAACATTTGTGTATTTTATTAATTTAATTATTTTTTTAGGTGGTCTGAATGATAAAATGATGTACATACATATGTATATATGTACATATGTTTATATTAGGCTGAATTGTACCTTGCCTCAGATATACTTAAGCCATTTATTGTTGAATAAAAATTGTGGACATTTAAGTCAAATTTTGAAGGGGGCTTTGAATAGGGGCTATGATCAAATGAGACCTATAATTATTAGAGTCATAGAGTCATAAAGGCTAGTATAGAGCTTGGTTTTGCAGCTTTTTGTCGAGATACGAGTATAGTGAAATAATGGACCGATGTTAACCATTTTCAATAGGCTTCGTCTCCGGTACCATAGAAGATCATGTGTCAAATTTCATTGAATTATCATCAAAATTGTGACTTGTAGTTTGAAAGCCCTATTCAGGGGTTCAGTTGTATGGGGGCTATGGGTTCAGTTGTATGGGGGCTAGGCCGATTTTAACCATTTTCAATAGGCTTCGTTCCTGGCACAATAGAAGATCATGTACCAAATTTCATTGAATCATCTTCAAAATTGCGACCTGGTTGATTACAAGGACAGACAGACGAACGGACGGACATAGCTAAATCGACTCAGAAAATGATTCTAAGTCGATTGGTATACTTAAAGGTGGGCCTATAATATGGCCAATATTATTGAGCGTTACAAACATCAGCACAAACCCAATATACCCTCCCCACTAAAGTGGTATACGGTATAAATAGATTTGAGCCTATTGAACCATTTAGCCCCCTAAGAGTTGGTTTTCGAAATCTAGTTCTGTTCTAGTTCTGTTCTAGTTCTGTTCTAGTTCTGTTCTAGTTCTGTTCTAGTTCTGTTCTAGTTCTGTTCTAGTTCTGTTCTAGTTCTGTTCTAGTTCTGTTCTAGTTCTGTTCTAGTTCTGTTCTAGTTCTGTTCTAGTTCTGTTCTAGTTCTGTTCTAGTTCTGTTCTAGTTTCTGCTCTAGTTCTGTTCTAGTTCTGTTCTAGTTCTGTTCTAGTTCTGTTCTAATTCTGTTCTAGTTCTGTTCTAGTTCTGTTCTAGTTCTGTTCTAGTTCTGTTCTAGTTCTGTTCTAGTTCTGTTCTAGTTCTAGTTCTGTTCTAGTTCTAGTTCTGTTCTAGTTCTGTTCTAGTTCTGTTCTAGTTCTGTTCTAGTTCTGTTCTAGTTCTGTTCTAGTTCTGTTCTAGTTCTGTTCTAGTTCTGTTCTAGTTCTGTTCTAGTTCTGTTCTAGTTCTGTTCTAGTTTCTGTTCTAGTTCTGTTCTAGTTCTGTTCTAGTTCTGTTCTAGTCTGTTCTAGTTCTGTTCTAGTTCTGTTCTAGTTCTGTTCTAGTTCTGTTCTAGTTCTGTTTAGTTCTGTTCTAGTTCTGTTCTAGTTCTGTTCTAGTTCTGTTCAGTTCTGTTCTAGTTCTGTTCTAGTTCTGTTCTAGTTCTGTTCTAGTTCTGTTCTAGTTCTGTTCTAGTTCGTTCTAGTTTCGTTCTGTTCTAGTTCTGTTCTAGTTCTGTTCTAGTTCTGTTCTAGTTCTGTTCTAGTTCTGTTCTAGTTCTGTTCTAGTTCTGTTCTAGTTCTGTTCTAGTTCTGTTCTAGTTCTGTTCTAGTTCTGTTCTAGTTCTGTTCTAGTTCTGTTCTAGTTCTGTTCTAGTTCTGTTCTAGTTCTGTTCTAGTTCTGTTCTAGTTCTGTTCTAGTTCTGTTCTAGTTCTGTTCTAGTTCTGTTAGTTCTGTTCTAGTTCTGTTCTAGTTCTGTTCTAGTTCTGTTCTAGTTCTGTCTAGTTCTGTTCTAGTTCTGTTCTAGTTCTGTTCTAGTTCTGTTCTAGTTCTGTTCTAGTTCTGTTCTAGTTCTGTTCTAGTTCTGTTCTAGTTCTGTTCTAGTTCTGTTCTAGTTCTGTTCTAGTTCTGTTCTAGTTCTGTTCTAGTTCTGTTCTAGTTCTGTTCTAGTTCTGTTCTAGTTCTGTTCTAGTTCTGTTCTAGTTCTGTTCTAGTTCTGTTCTAGTTCTGTTCTAGTTCTGTTCTAGTTCTGTTCTAGTTCTGTTCTAGTTCTGTTCTAGTTCTGTTCTAGTTCTGTTCTAGTTCTGTTCTAGTTCTGTTCTAGTTCTGTTCTAGTTCTGTTCTAGTTCTGTTCTAGTTCTGTTCTAGTTCTGTTCTAGTTCTGTTCTAGTTCTGTTCTAGTTCTGTTCTAGTTCTGTTCTAGTTCTGTTCTAGTTCTGTTCTAGTTCTGTTCTAGTTCTGTTCTAGTTCTGTTCTAGTTCAATTCTAGTTCTGCTCTAGTTCAGTTCTAGTTCTGTTTCTAGTTCAGTTCTAATTCAGTTCTAGTTCTGTTTTTTCGCATATCTCAAAAGTGCAACAGTTAGAGTCCTCAAATTTTGTATGGACAACTCAGACATATATATTCACACATAGGAGCAGCCTCGCGACAAAAAGAAGTCGAAGTGCTTTACGTGAACGTGCCTTGTTAGCCTTAATTTCCAACCAGTTCAATCCATCAAATAAGCTAAGGACTTATTCTTAGTCAAAGAGGACAAACTGTGATAAATCTGAAAATTCAATGCTATCACTTGTATAAGATACCTTAGATCCACCACCATTCAATCCAGCACACTACTTATTCATCCGACACACACATTGAGGAATACATCTGACATATTCTCTCTAGGTCCCGTATAATATACACTTGACACCAACTCATTTCCAACATTTAGTCCCACAGTCACTCTGCGCGGTATCTCTTGACTCGGCAATAGCACTGAACTTATTCCGGATTATAGACTTTACCGTGCATCAGTCCTTTAACCAACATTCTCTTCTCGCGAATTTGGGTTCAAGCCAGTGCTGTGGTCACCACGAAGGGATCTCCTCAATACTTGAGACTACCGGTACTAGATTATGGGGTTCTCAGGTTCGACCGCATGTAAAAATCATTCCAAGGAAAGGCCAAGGTTACATTTGATCATCACCAGTTCATAGTCCCGGCAGGCTAGAGGTATTGGTAGCACCTTTTTTTGGAATTTCAATAACACCAAGATGGTTGCAATATTCATCAAAATAATCAAGGCGTGCCACCTCCCATATTAAAAAATATTAAATTAGTATATTTGAGAAAATATATATGCTAGAGTCTTCAAATTTTTTCGAAGCCAATTTAGTATCAACATGAATATTAAGGACAAAAATGCTCCTGCTTTTGATTTGTTATATTCCCTTCCGCGTTCTAGACATTATAATTATTGATTTATGTTCGACCTTAGACATTCTATAAGACTTTCTTTCTTCAACAAATCGGATTTGCACTTTATAGAACATGACTATAAATGATAAAGACAAATAATATGAATTTGAAATTTTAATATAATTCTAGATCATTCTATAGAAAAACAAAGCATAATAATAATAATATTGTTGCCGCATTTTCGATATTGAATTTTAATTACATTGATTAACTAATGACAAGTTATGTTGTCGCAATGAATTTATCATGTCCATAAATTCTCGGGAAGGTTACAGCTATTAACTTAAATTTTCATCCACAAATTATATTAAAAATCATTATCGACCATTTAATTTTTATATTTAAATAGACAACTAAAATGAGAATTCGGCAATAAACAGTGGCTAAATAACATTAAATTTTAATTATTGATAAAAGCCTAATTTTAATATCAAATAACAACAACATATGTTAATTTCAAAATTAGGTCAGCAAAGATTTTCGAAGTTCCAAATCAATAATAGTTTTATGTATATCACGTGTATAAATTTATCAAAGATCAAAGACCATTTTAACACAAAATATTGAAAAAAACACGAAATACCAGAAACTGTTCACTCACACCCAGGTTTCTCGTATAAACAAACATGCCCACATAATGATGATGCACTTTATTCGAATTTAAAGCTTAGCAAATAACACAATGGAAGAATTGGATGCATCTAAACTTTATCGCCTGAATGATCAGTTTGATCAGCGACAACAACTTTATTAAACATGTTTGCATTGAATTGTATTAAATATCTGAAATACAAATATGTTTAATTTATGCTAAATGGGAAGCTGGATTGATGAAATCAAATACAATTTAAATATTGATTTTAATTGTTTCTACATACATACAATGTGTGGAGGAAGTTTTCGCACAAACGGATAGAAAACGTTTCATCTTCAATGTACTTTAAAATTGAAAAGTAAGTAAGTAGTAAGTAAGTAAGTAAGTAAGTAGTAAGTAAGTAAGTATAGTAAGTAAGTAGTAAGTAAGTGTAAGTAAGTAAGTAAGTAAGTCCGTAGTAGTAAGTAAGTAGTAGTAAGTATAGTAAGTAAGCGTACGTAGTAAGTAAGTCCGTAAGTAAGTAAGTAGTCCGTCCGTCGTCCGTCCGTCCGTCCGTCCGTCCGTCAGTAAGTAAGTCCGTCCCGTCCGTCGTCAGTCCGTACGTCCGTCCGTCCGTCCGTCCGTCCGTACGTCCGTCAGTCCGTACGTCCGTCCGTCCGTCCGTCCGTCCGTCCGTCACGTCCGTCCGTCCGTCCGTCCGTCCGTCAGTCCGTCCGTCCGTCCGTCGTCCGTCCGTCCGTCCGTCTCCGTCCGTCCGTCCCGTCCGTCCGTCCGTCCGTCGTCCGTCCGTCCGTCGTCGTCCGTCCGTCCGTCCGTCCGTTCCGTCTCGTCCGTCCAGTCCGTCCGTCCGTCCGTCCGTCCGTCCGTCCGTCCCGTCCGTCAGTCCGTCCGTCCGTCCGTCCGTCCGTCGTCCGTCCGTCCGTCCGTCCGTCCGTCCGTCCTCAGTCCGTCCGTCCGTCGGCGTCCTACGTCCGTCCGTCCGTCCGTCCGTTCCGTCCGTCCGTCGTCGTCCGTCCGTCGTCCGTCCGCCGTCCGTCCGTCGTCCGTCGTCCGTCCGTCCGTCCGTCGTCCCGTCCTCGTCGTCCGTCCGTCCGTCCGTCCGTCCGTCCGTCCGTCCCGTCCGTCCGTCCGTCCGTCGTCCGTCCGTCCGTCACGTCGTCCGTCCGTCCGTCCGTCCGTCCGTCCGTCCGTCCGTCCGTCCGTCCGTCCGTCCGTCCGTCCGTCCGTCCGTCCGTCCGTCCGTCCGTCCGTCCGTCCGTCCGTCCGTCCGTCCGTCCGTCCGTCCGTCCGTCCGTCCGTCCGTCCGTCCGTCCGTCCGTCGTCCGTCCGTCCGTCCGTCCGTCCGTCCGTCCGTCCGTCCGTCCGTCCGTCCGTCCGTACGTCCGTCCGTCCGTCCGTCCGTCCGTCCGTCCGTCCGTCGTCCGTCCGTCCCGTCCGTCCGTCCGTCCGTCCTCCGTCCGTCCGTCCGTCCGTCCGTCCGTCCGTCCGTCCGTCCGTCCGTCCGTCCGTCCGTCCGTCCGTCCGTCCGTCCGTCCGTCCGTCCGTCCGTCCGTCCGTCCGTCCGTCCGTCCGTCCGTCCGTCCGTCCGTCCGTCCGTCGTCCGTCCGTCCGTCCGTCCGTCCGTCCGTCCGTCCGTCCGTCCGTCCGTCCGTCCGTCCGTCCGTCCGTCCGTCCGTCCGTCCGTCCGTCCGTCCGTCCGTCCGTCCGTCCGTCCGTCCGTCGTCCGTCGTCCGTCCGTCCGTACGTCCGTCCGTCCGTCCGTCCGTCCGTCCGTCCGTCCGTCCGTCCGTCCGTCCGTCCGTCCGTCCGTCCGTCCGTCCGTCCGTCCGTCCGTCCGTCCGTCCGTAGTCCGTCCGTCCGTCCGTCCGTCCGTCCTCGTCCGTCCGTCGTCCGTCCGTCCGTCCGTCCGTCCGTCCGTCCGTCGTCCGTCAGTCCGTCCGTCCGTCCGTCCGTCCGTCCGTCCGTCCGTCCGTCCGTCCGTCCGTCCGTCCGTCCTCGTCCGTCCGTCGTCCGTCCGTCCGTCCGTCCGTCCGTCCGTCCGTCCGTCCGTCCGTCCGTCCGTCCGTCCGTCCGTCCGTCCGTCCGTCCGTCAGTCCGTCCGTCCGTCCGTCCGTCCGTCCGTCCGTCCGTCCGTCCGTCCGTCCGTCCGTCCGTCCGTCCGTCCGTCCGTCCGTCCGTCCGTCCGTCCTCCGTCCGTCCGTCCGTCCGTCCGTCCGTCCGTCCCGTCCGTCCGTCCGTCCGTCCGTCCGTCCGTCGTCCGTCCGTCCGTCCGTCCGTCCGTCCGTCCGTCGTCGTCCGTCGTCCGTCCGTCCGTCCGTCCGTCCGTCCGTCGTCCGTCCGTCCGTCCGTCCGTCCGTCGTCCGTCCGTCGTCGTAAGTCGTAAGTAAGTAATTGTTAGCCTTTTTGGACCTCTGTGCAAAGCATAATTCTGTTTCAAAAATGTTTCTGCATTTTAGTTTTGGTATATTTTCCGAAATCCCTCTTAATTATACCACCAAATGCACAATAAGTTTTTTTTAGTAATTGACCACAATTCGTCTCCATATACTATTCCAATTCCAAATAATAGAAGGTTATAATTAAATTTTGAAGTATTATTCCATAAAGAGGTCAAGCCAAAAAAGAAAAACTAGTGTAAACTGGAAAATATTACAACAAAAACTTTGTATCAAAGTCCGAAAATTGTTTGGAAACGTCACAGTATTTTTTGCGCTCTACTAACTCTATTCATTTTGGCGTACGTGCAAACTTCACGTAAGCCTAACAAAAACATCTTGTTCTATTAACAAAACTAGAATCTTTAGATCATGCAATTATGTTCTTCCTTATGCTTTTCCCTGTGCCTCAGACCAACCACTATTATTGTATGGTATGAATGAAAAAAAAAACCTTGAACATTTTCTTGTTGCATTATGACAAAGAAAGAGAGTTTATAAACCTTTATTTTGCTGCTTGTCGTTCTGACATGTTATTTGTGTAACTTATAAATTCCTGGATGTGCTTACGTGCCTCATACCAGCAATAATCAAGGGGATTTTTATTTTTTTATACATTATTCATTTTTTTTGCCTTTGTAGGACTTTTCAAGTGCATCATAATTTTGAAATAAGTACTTACATGTATATATTGTGATGAATCTGATTGTGTCATTTGTCAAGTGTTTCACAAGTCTTTGTTGCCATTTAGTTAGTGGATTCATCTAAAAATGTTTAATTATTTTTCCCAAGCTTAAAATTACGAAATTTTAGAGACCCATTTCGAAAAAGATTGCTGCAATTTTTTTTGAACATATTGTATTGAGATTAAGATCAAGGAACTGAGACCCTTTAAAATTATGTAAAATATGTTAAAATTTGTTTGAGTTGGCTGTGATAGAAACCAACCATTACAGATTTATAAGAGTGTACCCTCAGGTAAGAAAGAAGTTTCGACTTATATCGGTCCTGAGTGTTGGCGAGGGATACTTCAAATGGATAATTGTCGAACAGAAAGCAACAGGAATGCGATGATCAAAGATAAGACATCTGAAGTATTTGAGCGATGAGCTTTTATATGGACTGGTATCCATGGTGGTTCGTCCCGATAGTTGAAAAAAAGAACACCGTGAAATAAGAAAGACAAGGCAGATGGTAGTCACGTAAAGCACTTCATGCTCCCCTCAAAATTTTGGATTGCACTTTCAGGGGACATAACAAATTTTATGAAAATTCGGAAGAAATTCGATTTTTGGATGAAAACATAAACATACATTTACTGGCTAAACTGAAGGCCCTAGGGCAAAAAGAATGGAAATCTGTGATCAAGGTTTGAGTGAAAACATAAAAGTCCATTTTCTGGCAAAACTAAAGGCCCTAGGGAAAAAAGATTGAAATCTGTGATCACTTTTATTTCCCACAAAAAAATCAGTTTTTGAGTGAAAACATAAAAGTCCATTTTTTGGCTAAACGAAAGAACCTAGGGCAAAAAGAATTGAAATCTGTGATCACTTTGATTTCCAACAAAAAATCAATTTTTTTGAGTGAAAACATAAAAGTCCATTTTCCATCACATCAGGTGTTCATCAGGTTTATTAATAAAATCTCTTATGTCATCTGAAAGTTTGATCTGTCGACTGACTGACTTTTCTTTTTTCGTTATTTTAAACCCGACAGATTAGAATATCAGATGACATAACAAATTTTATAAATAAAGACGTCTTCGTGATAATATAATGCCTCAAATATGGTAAAAATTTAATGTTCGGAATCAGCGCAGAGCATTATTTATGAGACGATATATCGAAAAATGTATGTAATGGATGTGAGGCCACAATCTATAAGAGAAGTATAGTTTGGTCTGTGCATCAAAAATGTGTTGGCCTATGTATTTAGTGACAGTTCGAGGAAATTAGCAATTGATTTTACGGAATTTTGAATTCGAAAATAAATTAAACACATTTTTCTTCTTTATATCTTATGGGAAGTAAAAATTTTAATTTACTATAAATTCTTTTATTATTTTATATGGATATAAATAAAGTTTGTAATTATCACATAATTAAACGTGAATAACGCCACAGAAACGTCATAAATAATAATAAATTTTTAAAGAAACAATTTCAACATTTCTTTACGCATTTTCAAAGGTCATTAAAGAGATAAAATTGAGTGAAATGATTATTTAAAAACACTTGACATTGAAATTTCACTTAAATGTACGCATTTTTAAGCAAATTTATTTGTTTAAACAAATTACCAAAGTATTTACATATTAAGCTCAACGTACATATTTACAGCTACATTTTGTTGATTTTATTATTTCGACAATCTGTCGAGATAAAAAATCTATTCATACATACATATATTCATAAATTTTGTATGTTGTATGTACATATGAAAGAAAGACATTTCAATGTTTTATTTAAACTGCGCCCAAAAAGATCAATAAACAAAATGATCAAACATTTCATTATGAGACAACAAATGAGTAAAAAAAAAATACCGGTATTTAACCACCTGCTATTAATATACTTATATTTAGGCCGGGTAAACTTCTCACTAACTGGGACCAAACCAGTAATAATGATATTTTAAGTTTAAGTAAATTTTTGGCTTTTTTGGGTTTTTCTTTTAAAGCTCAAAACTAAAAGCCAAAGATATACAAACTTTCATAATAATGGTTACTTTCAATTAAAGGGTTTTATATTAAGATTTTTAATAAATTTAGGTTAATGTAAAGTTAAGTTAAGTATACAGGCAGCTTAAAATAAGAAATTGTAATATAAATTGCACATTAACACATTGAATTAAAATTTTAATTAATTTAACTACTAAGTATTTGTCCTTTATTTTACAAATTAAAAAAAATATATATTATAAAACATAATTAAAATTTATGATCACATTTTAATTAAGTTGGTTCTTTTTGGAAATAACGCTTTTTTGCATCTTAATTTAAATATACGTGGGATACATAATCTAATAAATACACTTTTCAAAGACAATAATTTTATCTTTGGTGTTTAGAGTAAAATTAAAAACGAATTTTTTTAGTTACAAGGTCAAACGAATAGTTTTTCAACGACCTAATACCAAATATGTATGTTTTTTTGAGATCTTAAACAAGTGCATTTTTGGGAATGAAACATTAACTATTGAACATTTTTAAAGGGTTGACCAAAAATTATGATAAGATATATAAGATATCACTTCTATCTCTTAGTAAAACCTAATTGCTTGCGGCCTTCGAGACCCAGATAGACAATAAAACTACAAGGGCACATTATTTTAGCAAAGATTTGTATGGAAAGTAATGAATTGAGCGGATTAAAGAAACTGTAACATACATTCTTTGTTATTGTACTAAGCTAGATGTCTCATTATAATTATCCAATTTTGTATTGAGTACTACATAGCGTCCCATCTGTTTAAGACTTTCATTTTCACACGATGCCACTCGCTCCTATACAGGTAGGGAGTAAAGTAAGTATTTACTTTTGTTTTTGAAAAAAAATATCTGTCGACGATAGTCCACTTAGTCTGTTAATAGTTTACACAAAAAAAAAAAAAAAACTATAGACAGGACTATAGAGTAGACTATAGAGTAGACTATAGAGTAGAATATAAAGTAGACTATAGCGTAGAATATGGAGTATACTATAGAGTAGACTATAGACTAGACTATAGAGTAGACTATAGACTAAACTATAGACTAGACTATAGACTAGACTATAGACTAGACTATAGACTAGACTATAGACTAGACTATAGACTAGGCTATAGACTAGACTATAGACTAGACTATAGACTAGACTATAGACTAGACTATAGACTAGACTATAGACTAGACTATAGACTAGACTATAGACTAGACTATAGACTAGACTATAGACTAGACTATAGACTAGACTATAGACTAGACTATAGACTAGACTATAGACTAGACTATAGACTAGACTATAGACTAGACAATAGGCTAGACTATAGACTAGACTATAGACTAGACTATAGACTAGACTATAGACTAGACTATAGACTAGACTATAGACTAGACTATAGACTAGACAAGACTAGACTATAGACTAGACTATAGACTAGACCATAGACTAGACTATACTATAGACTAGATCATAGACTATACTATAGACTAAACTATAGACTAGACAATAGACTAGACAATAGACTAGACTATAGACTAGACTATGGACTAGACTATAGACTAGACTATAGACTAGACTATAGACTAGACTATAGACTAGACTATAGACTAGACTATAGACTAGACTATAGACTAGACTATACTATAGACTAGATCATAGACTATACTATAGACTATACTATAGACTAAACTATAGATTATACTATAGACTAGACAATAGACTAGACAATAGACTAGACTATAGACTAGACTATGGACTAGAATATAGACTAGACTATAGACTAGACTATAGACTAGAATATAGACTAGACTATAGACTAGACTATAGACTAGACTATAGACTAGACTATAGACTAGACTATAGACTAGACTATAGACTAGACTATAGACTAGACTATAGACTAGACTATAGACTAGACTATAGACTAGACTATAGACTAGACTATAGACTAGACTACACTCTAGACTATAGACTAGACTATAGACTAGATTATAGACTAGACCATAGACTAGACTATAGACTAGATTATAGACTAGACTATAGACTAGACTATAGACTAGACCATAGACTATACTATAGACTAAGCTATAGACTAGACTATACTATAGACTAGATCATAGACTATACTATAGACTATACTATAGACTAAACTATAGATTATACTATAGACTAGACAATAGACTAGACAATAGACTAGACTATAGACTAGACTATGGACTAGAATATAGACTAGACTATAGACTAGACTATAGACTAGAATATAGACTAGACTATAGACTAGACTATAGACTAGACTATAGACTAGACTATAGACTAGACTATAGACTAGACTATAGACTAGACTATAGACTAGACTATAGACTAGACTATAGACTAGACTACAGACTAGACTATAGACTAGACTATAGACTAGATTATAGACTAGACCATAGACTAGACTATAGACTAGATTATAGACTAGACTATAGACTAGACTATAGACTAGACCATAGACTATACTATAGACTAAACTATAGACTATACTATAGACTAGACTAGACAATAGACTAGACAATAGACTAGACTATAGACTAGACTATAGACTAGACAAGACTAGACCATAGACTATACTATAGACTAAACTATAGACTATACTATAGACTAGGCTAGACAATAGACTAGACTATAGACTAGACTATGGACTAGACTATAGACTAGACTATAGACTAGTCCATAGACTATACTATAGACTATACTATAGACTAGACTATAGACTAGACTATAGATTAGACTATAGACTAGACTATATACTAAACTATAGACTAGACTATAGACTAGACTATTGACTAGACTATAGATTGGACTAGAGACTAGACTATAGACTAGACTAGACTATAGACTAGACTATTGACTAGACTATAGACTAGCCTATAGACTAGACTATAGACTACACTATAGACTAGCCTATTGACTAGCCTATAGACTAGCCCATTGATTAGACTATAGACTAGCCTATAGACTAGACTATAGAATACACTATAGACTACACTATAGAATACACCATAGAATACACCATAGACTAGACTATAGAATACACCATAGACTGGACTATAGACTAGGTTATAGACTAGACAATAGACTAGACTATAGACTAGACTATAGACTAGACTATAGACTAGAATATAGACTAGACTATAGACTAGACTATGGACTAGACTATAGACTAGACTATAAACTAGACTATAGACTAGACTATATTCTAGACTATAGACTAGACCATAGTCTATACTATAGACTAAACTATAGACTATACTATAGACTAGACTAGACAATAGACTAGACAATAGACTAGACTATAGACTAGACTATGTACTAGACTATAGACTAGACTGTAGACTAGACTATAGACTAGACTATAGACTAGACTATAGACTATACTATAGACTAGACTAGACAATAGACTAGACAATAGACTAGACAATAGACTAGACTATAGACTAGACTATAGACTAGACTATAGACTAGACTATAGACTAGACTATAGACTAGACTATAGACTAGACTATAGACTAGACTATAGACTAGACTATGAACTAGACTATAGACTAGACTATAGACTAGACTATGAACTAGACTATAGACTAGACTATAGACTAGACTATAGACTAGACTATAGACTAGACTATAGACTAGACTATAGACTAGACTATAGACTAGACTAGACTATAGACTAGACTATTGACTAGACTATAGACTAGCCTATAGACTAGACTATAGACTACACTATAGACTAGCCTATTGACTAGCCTATAGACTAGCCCATTGATTAGACTATAGACTAGCCTATAGACTAGACTATAGAATACACTATAGACTACACTATAGAATACACCATAGAATACACCATAGACTAGACTATAGAATACACCATAGACTGGACTATAGACTAGGTTATAGACTAGACAATAGACTAGACTATAGACTAGACTATAGACTAGACTATAGACTAGAATATAGACTAGACTATAGACTAGACTATGGACTAGACTATAGACTAGACTATAAACTAGACTATAGACTAGACTATATTCTAGACTATAGACTAGACCATAGTCTATACTATAGACTAAACTATAGACTATACTATAGACTAGACTAGACAATAGACTAGACAATAGACTAGACTATAGACTAGACTATGTACTAGACTATAGACTAGACTGTAGACTAGACTATAGACTAGACTATAGACTATACTATAGACTAGACTAGACAATAGACTAGACAATAGACTAGACAATAGACTAGACTATAGACTAGACTATAGACTAGACTATAGACTAGACTATAGACTAGACTATAGACTAGACTATAGACTAGACTATAGACTAGACTATAGACTAGACTATGAACTAGACTATAGACTAGACTATAGACTAGACTATGAACTAGACTATAGACTAGACTATAGACTAGACTATAGACTAGACTATAGACTAGACTAGACTATAGACTAGACTATAGACTAGACTATAGACTAGACTATAGACTAGACTATAGACTAGACTATAGACTAGACTATAGACTAGACTATAGACTAGACTATAGACTAGACTATAGACTAGACTATAGACTAGACTATAGACTAGACTATAGACTAGACTATAGACTAGACTATAGACTAGACTATAGACTAGACTATAGACTAGACTATAGACTAGACTAGACTATAGACTAGACTATAGACTAGACTATAGACTAGACTATAGACTAGACTATAGACTAGACTATAGACTAGACTATAGACTAGACTATAGACTAGACTATAGACTAGACTATAGACTAGACTATAGACTAGACTATAGACTAGACTATAGACTAGACTATAAACTAGACTATAGACTAGACTATAGACTAGACTATAGACTAGACTATAGACTAGACTACAGACTAGACTATAGACTAGACTATAGACTAGACTATAGACTAGACTATAGACTAGACTATAGATTAGACTATAGACTAAACTATAGACTAGCCTATAGACTAGCCTATAGACTAGCCCATTGATTAGACTATAGACTAGCCTATGGAATACACTATAGACTACACTATAGAATACACCATAGAATACACCATAGACTAGACTATAGAATACACCATAGACTGGACTATAGACTAGGTTATAGACTAGACAATAGACTAAGCTATAGACTGGACTGTAGACTATAAACTAAACTATACACTAGACGATAGTATAGTTATGTATATGTCTACATAACACATATAACTAAATAATACCCATTTTCTAATCCAGTCGAAAAATAAACACGCCATAAAAAGAATATACGGTTAAAAAAGCTCTTTATTCCAAATGGAAGTGCAGGTGTATTATAGACAAAGCTCCTTGTTTTGAGCTCCCATTCTCTCTTTGATCATACTAATTTTATATTGATTGACACAGTTCAAGTTCTTGTAGAGCGTGTAGTGTGAAATTCATTATTTACGAAGATATGCTCTTTTTTATTCAAGTATTAATATAACAGTTTCTTCGTAAGATATTGACATTGAATTCATTGATCTGAAATATCCTAAATATTTCTTCTGAACTATACTTAAGTTTTCGTTATAATCATTGTAAGATTTATGTATATTAAAAACTCTCTCTTCTTTTTCAGTCATATTGTATCACCCTTTAATCGAATAAAAGCTTGGTCAAATATCACGTGTTTTACGGCTGAACTTAAGAATATATTGTTTTCGATTATGTTGCCATGTGCCTCATAAAAACGCCATTTATTGATGGACACGTTTTATTATAATGTTTGGTCTAAAATTAGATAAACGTGTCTAAGGGTCATTATATACATACATCTGTATGTAATCTATGTTTTACACAATTTCATCATATATTATCACCATCTTAATTTTTTTTCATTCTTCTTTTGTGGCTGTAATAGACTACAAATACATTCACAAATACATATCGAACAGAAATATTTTGTCTATATAAACACACATATTGATTTGCATAATTTTGTCTTGAAATTAGCATAGCTAATAAAGTTAATTTACTATTAAATTATGCCAAACATACATACATATGTACAATGTATATACAGTGAATCAACTAAGTTTTTTGCCTACCTTTTTTTAAGAGAATTTTGTTTTTTGTTCATAAATAAAATTCAAAAAAACAGGTAAAAAGTAAATTTATGTTTTCCAATTGAAAATAGAGATTGTGTAGAATGGGAAAAAGAAAAAAATATTAAAATGAAAATGTTGGTGCATTTGTTGTTGCATTTTATTATTTTTCATCAGAATTTGCACGTCAATAAAGTATTTTGCATATTGAAATTTCCAGTTAATTTCGTTGGGTTTTTCAAATTATTTTTTAATTGCTTTTTGAAATTTATTGTTTTATTGTTAGAAGGACACGTGTTAAGTATTTTTCAATCGTAATTTTCAAAAATCATATCCTTATTGTGTGAAACTGTGTAGTTATTCGCGTTAAAAATGTTTAAAGGGAAATAATGAGGCAATTCAAATATAAAAAATTTGTTTAGATTTTTAGAACAAGTATAAATCAATGGAATTCAATTATGAGATGTTTAATCAATCATTAAAAAATATAAAATATAGAAATTGATGAATTAACAAAAAGAATTATTAAAAAAACGCACTGAGTTGTCTTTCAAAATCTTTAACTGCCAAAGGAGAGCGAAAGCAAAAACAATTGAAGTCCTCATTTATCTTCTCCAAAGTCCGTATACGAACTTAAAAGAACACTATGTTTAAATTTAGACCTCTAAACAGACCTGAGGTTGCTTGGAAACAATATAAAGTGAACTATCGTGTGGTACGGGAAAAATACTTAATTTAGGTATTTACAAATAGAGGCGGTTCTCATCACCTAAGATCCACAAAAGCAATATTTTTCAGCTAATACATACACTTATATATAGTTAGAACCCAAATCAAGAATAACTATCCAAATCCAGCTACGCCTACTGTATTTTATTCATAAAATAATGCATTCAAAATATGAGGTAGAATATCAAAATTCTAGCATGTAATAGTTCTATAGTGGTATACGGTGATATCCCCATACTTTGAGTGGCTAGGATAGTACTTAGTGTTAGCTTTATTGAATAAGAATCAATATTATACAATTCTAAATAAAATTCACACAGTACTCCCCAAATAGATGGGGTTTCCGTAATGTAGTTTTTGTTTATCAATACAAAATGACCAAAAACCCAGATTTTTTTGTTATAATCTATAGATTTATACCCAATAATATTTTTTTCTAGGTCCAAATCCATTGATTTCCTAATATATCATGTATCCAATTCAAAATTACTTATTATTTTCGAAATTTAATCAAAGAAACGATAGATTTCATGTTAAGTCAGATATTGAAAAATGCTTATAGGTATATAGGATAATAAATGGGCTAAGAAATGTCCAAACTTAGTCGTTCCACTACTAAAATATTTAAAAAATGTTATTCTAATATAAAGGAGTAATAAAAATATGAAATTTTATCAAATAATGCAGCAATATTAAAAAAATTAACAAAAAACCTAAAAAAGCAAAATACTTTATTGACCTTAAAAATTAAAAATACGTTCAGATTTTATCAAAAATCTCGTTAATTAATATCAGGATTTTACTTTTTATGGTAGAAAATTAAAATATAAGATATTCTTTAAAAAATACAACAAACAAATTGCTTTATTTTGCTAAAAATAATTGTTCAGATAAAGTTTTTTCTTAAAATTTATAAAATTTTACATAGGCAAATTACTTAATTGATTCACTGTATGTATATAAACACATATGCATGCATGTGTTTGCATATGTTCCCATATTAATTTAATTTGTTTTAATGTCTGGTATTACAACGAAATAAATAGACAAACCCTCAAGTGGTCTGCGAGTACATAAAATAACAAAAAAAAAAAAATCATTAAAAAATATTTTTTTAATGAAGAAGACCAAAAAAGTATTGCATAAATTTAATTCATTGATCAATATTAGCAGATTTGGATTTGAAATTAAACGTATTTAAAACTAGTTTTGCCAAATTATGTTTAGCGCGTTTCTGCTGTCATTTTGTCCAAGAAAAAAGTCTTTAAACTTTTTAATTAGACGTTTTCTTAATTTTTTTTATGGCAATTCCCATTGATAGTGCTTTTGTTTAGATTGGGTTGTAGAACTTAGCACTTTCTGAGATTTGGTTTCATATAGTAAAAGACTAAATTTTGGAAAAGAAATTTTGAATTATTTAAAAACTTTTTGAAAATTAGGTTAGATTGAAACAATACTACATCAGATGTGAAGAAATACATCTAGGCCTCTAAGGGGACTATTGTGTTTAGAAACTCATAGTTCCTTAGAATTTTACAACAAGTGTTTCTGAAGGATATGAGTAAGGTTAGGTTGATAGGAGGATGTATCTACATCAAATCCGATGAAATACTCCTTGGCTACTATAGGGCCTGTTGTGCGCTTCTTTTCATGGAAATTGTTTGTTGGTAAAATCAAAAACCTTATATAGTATTTACTGAATGTATTATAGTCCGATGTTCGGAAACTCAGTTTCCTGGACGTATTTCCCAAGAATTTTCCAATCAGTATTCGTGAGGGATGTTATATCCGGATTAATATCACTCCCAAGATATTTGAATCTAATATCGGCGAAAGCCGAACGGATTCACAACATTTGTCTGAATTCCTTTATCCAATCTATGTACATTAGAGTGTCCCGAGGATCAGCCATTTTAATAATACCTTAAATCAAAATTTTCAATCGCTGAGATTGAAAGATTTCTTATTTTTCTCGTAATTAGTATAATACGCATCGTTTGAGTGGTATTTCTACAAAATATTGGTCCACGGTACACCCTAATGTAAAAACTAGTTTTCTTGATTATCTTATACGCTATTAGACCAGATAAGTGTTAGGTACTTTTCGAAATTCGACTGGTTTTCTTGATAATCTTACACACTATTAGACCAGATAGTTGTAAGGGGGTAAATTAAATTTTTTTCGTAGTAAAGGGGACAAAACTGTATTGAGGTACTTTTTTAGCACATTAAGGAAATTTTTTTATTAATTGGCATATACAGAAAAAGTGCCAAAATGGGGATAAAGGGAAAATTATTTTTAATCAAACTCATGGAACCAATTCGAATAAATAGTTTGTTACTTTTTTAAAAATAACAGGGGCCGACAAATTTTTAACCCAGGGACCAAAATAAAGGATCGATCAGCTCTGAATCCGCAGATGTGCTGGAGAAATTCTGAAGTCAGATTCGGATTCAGTGCGATTCAATCCGTTAGAAAAGTATAGCTAGATCACACGGTTTTGACTTTTTTCAAATTTTATCGACCTGTGTAATTGTTTTTGATCAAATTAATGCAGATTTATATCGTTTGAGTTTTATCTGTGATATATACATTTTCAATAGAAAGTATATTTATAACTTAATCCTCAAAAAATTCTGTTCCTATTCTATTTACCCTATACCGGGACCTGATTAAATAAGAATGTATATATAAGTGGCAACTTTTTGGTACTTTTTCGTTTATCAAAACATAAAATTTAGCATGACTGAAGTGGTATTTTTTGGTCCCTAAAATGACTTTTTGAATTTTCTACACTGAAAAAAAATCCATGCCTAATATATACGAAAAATGTCGTACATTGTACGAATCGTTCGTTGTTTCGCACCACGAAATTCTTTCGTAATATATACGAGATTTTACGAAATATTTTAGTATAATGCAAAATATTCTTGAAAAAATTAATTTACATAAATTGAAAATAGGGAATTTTGAATAAATATGGTAAAATTTACGAAATATTAATTTATGCAAACATTTTTGTTCATTTTAAAATAATTTTTCTAATTTTAGTTCAAAATTATTCTCCACACGAATTTTAAATTTTTTTTATGAAAATAATTCGTGAATAATATTATACATTTTCTTAAATTTTATAAAAATGTTGTAGTTTTATTTAATCATAATATAATTAATATCATTATGTTTAATTTCGCTAAAATTTAAGAAAAAAATATTACGAAAGGTTTTCGTACTTTCGTAAAAATAAACAAGTAAGAAATTATAGTCGGGCGTGGCCGACCATATGATACCCTACACCAGTTATGAATATTAAATGTGATTTATTTTTCATAATAAAGCATTTATCTTCAATATTCCCTTGTCCCGATTAGGGATGCCAAACGGGAATTCCCGATTCCCGAAAATCCCGGGATTTTCGGGATTTGAAAGTACCGAAAACCGGGATTTTAAAAAATGAAATCCCGGGAAATTTCGGGATTTTAAAATCCCGAATTTTTAAGTATTTTTCCGCTATTTTATACATTATAAAGTACTAAATAAGAGAAGTTTAAAAGTTTTTGGACTTAAGATGACTCTACTAACTTACAAGCTGAAATATCAAAAAAAAAAAAGTAAGAGTGCTATATTCGGCTATGCCGAATATGCTTTTCTATAAACATCAGGGTGATATTACTCATCAAATTTACTGATAGGATCTTATATGAGAGGTAGGGTGAATCATTGACCGTTTTTATAAAATTTTTCATAATTTTTTTAAACCAATTTTGGTTCATACACTTTCCGGTAGGAAGATTTACGTTCCTATAAAAGTTTCTTAGCTTTTGGCGAGTAAGAAATTTACTTATCTCAAATTTCATCTCTATACTCGTACTTGTAAGCCAGTAATGAGCGTTAAAGTATTTATCTGGATGGGACCTTATGTAGGGGTAGGGTCAATTATGGACCGAAACACATAAAACTTGGTAGAGAGATTTTGACTCGCATGAAACATATGTGTATCGAATTTCATCGCTATACTTTTTAAGCCAGTAATGAGCGTTAAAGTCATTTTTTTAACGGGACCTTATATGGGGGTAGGGTCAATTATGAACCGACCCACATAAAATTTGGTAGAGAGGTTTTGGCTCGTCAGGGATTTACTAATATCAAATTTCATTGCTATACTAAATAGGCATAGATACTATCGGATATATAAAAATAACAAGTACGAAATTATAGGCGGGCGAGGCCGACCATATAACCCCATACACCAGTTATGAGAGTAATATGTAATTTAGTTTTCATAATAAATGTATACCTCGCCTCCGATATATTCTAGCACTTTATTGTTAAAAAATTATTTTTCTGAAATATGCTTGGGGGAAGGACGCCATCATATGAGTCGATCCTCATAAAATTTGGAGGGCGAATTTACGATTACATAAAATGTTTTATGCTGATTTTCATTGCGACAGTTCTCTTTTTAAGCGAATTGTGGACACTAATTCTTTTTTAAAGCTGTGTTTTATATGGGGGCTCGGATCAAAAGCCCGATCATTTCAAATTTCATCAGCGTATTTTAGGACAGTATAAAACAAAAGCACTACTCCGGAGAAACCCAATATACCATCCCTACTAAGGGTATAAAAAGGGCAATAAATAGGCATTGATACTATCGGATATCTATAATGGAAGTCAACCTGTCAATAAGATGGCGAGAAGATAATTCCCTTGGTTAGTGAACACGGAATATAAGGTGGAGGAGATATAGGTGCAGTACAGGTGCTCTATGTAGCCTCGTATGGATCCCCATTACACATACTATTTAAATATTATTTGGAAACCATTGTAAATTTGGATATCATGGGTATTATTTTAGGTCTTTATTCTACTATTCAGTGCCTGGGATGGAAAGATTTTTATTCTAAGTATGTACTTTGAATTAATTTGTTTTTCTTTTCACAAAATGCTTATTGGAAAGTAAACACCTACTAAGAGTATTCATATTGCAATTTGAAATAAAACATTTTATTTTTGTCAGTAAATTATTAAGATTTTTTGAATTTTTTTTATATTTTTCGGGATTTAGAAATCCCGAAAATCCCGGGATCCCGATATCGGGATTCCGGGATTTATTTAAAAATCCCGAATCCCGGGATTTCTAAAAACCAGTCCCGATTGGCATCCTTAGTCCCGATACATTTAAGCAATTTATGGATGAAAAAATAATTTTCTGAATGAGGCTTTATATGGGGGCTAGGGGCAAATATGGACCAAGCCCGATAAAATTTTGTGAATATATTTATATTGACATAATATTTTATTGTGCTGAATTTCATCGCGATATTTGTGTTTATAAGCTAATTTGGGACATTCAAGTAATTTTCTGAAGGGGACTTTGTATGGGAGCTAGGGTCAAATGTGGCCCGATCTTTTTGAATTTTGGCAGGGTCATCAAGACTTCTATAAAACTTAGTTGTGCCGTATTTTATCGATATATCTGTATATTTAACATAATTATGAGCTCAGAAGCCCTTTGCGGGGGGTTCTGTTCTATGGGGGCTAGGTGAAATAATAGACCGATCTTAACCATTTTCAATAGGCTTCGTCCTTAGGTCAAATAAAACGTTCGTGCCAAATTTCATCCAATTACCTCGAAAATTGCGACCTGTACCTTGCGCACAAGGTTTACATGGACAGCCAGCCAGCCAGACGGACATAGCTTAATCGACTCAGAAAACGATTCTAAGCCGATTGGTATACTTTAAGGTGGGTCTAGGATGAATATTTTTGTATGTTACAAACATCAGCACAAATCCAATATACCCTCCCCACTAAAGTGGCGTAGTGTATAAAAAGGGTTTTATTAAATAATATTTCGTATTATACACGAAATTTTTGTAAATATTACGAAAATAGAAGTTACGAAAATGTTTTTCGTAAAGTTGAGCATGGATTATTTTCAGTGTAGGGACATACATGCAGTGTCCTGACTGAATAATAAACAATAAATAGGGACTTCTTCATTCTTCAAATGGTACTTTTCGAATTTCCAATAGTGTGGAACCGAAACACATGAATGAGAATCGGTGAAGGCTCTCAAACTATACAATACGGTCTTATATTTAACCTTATCACCTGATATCGAACTAATTGCCTTCTGGCTATCCAGATGGCTCATCTGCACCAAAAAATATTTCTCGTCTGGAAAACCTAATGGAAATCCCTCTCGAAACTACCCCTTTCCTTAACCCAATGTTTAAATAAATAAATTATATCGAACTAATTGCCTTCTGGCTATTGGATATTTAAGTCCAGATGGCTTATCTGCCCTGGATATATTACTCGTCTTGAAAACCTAACGAAAATCCATCACGAAACTACCTCTTTCCCTAACCCAATGTTTAAATTAGTATGTGTGTATATAAATCAATAAGTATATTTCCTCTACTAGTAAAATATTGAATTCTTTAAATATATACATAAATATTTACTTGAATTTATGCAAATATTTTCTAAAAGCAAAAAACGGCATTTAAATAAAAAGAATTCGCCCAAGTCAAACATTAACTAATTAAATAACTTTCTTATAATATTTAAATGTAGTTTTAATATCACTGAGATGTGTTGAACCAACCAACAGACCCAACCAACCACTTGTATATAATCAAACATTTACTTAACACAAAGTAGAGGCGTTGAATATCAGAATGTCTTTTTAAAATGTCGACGATCTTAATGCTAAATACGGCCTATTTCGTAGCTATTATTTATTAAATAGCCTTCAGAATGTAAAATGTATGTGTGTGTGTATTATTGTTAAATAAATATGTTTTAGCGGGGTTTGTTTTTTAAGAAAAGTTATAAATTAAATGAAACATAACAGTTGTGTATAAGATTGTTTTCAAAAAAATGTTAAGTGCTTCTGGGAGTTTAAGTTTCTAATTTTTTTAATTTAAAAATCGGAGTGTGTTTTGGGCCATTAAATTTTTTAATTTATTTTATGTTCCACATGTCATAGATTTATGGATTTTTGTTTATAAGATTGTAGAAATCATATCTAATGTTTTATATACTATTTATAAGTGTGCGGATATAAGATACATAATTAAGATAAAGAATCTTAAACCCACGTTAATCAGAGAGAATCAATATTTCTTGTAACAATTTTGTGTTCTTTTGAAACTGGCCAAGCTACTTATAAAGGCACCCTTTAATAAGTGGGAGTTCAATGACAAAAAATTATCATACCTATAATCTATAGGTTATCCGACCTATAGAAATTCACTCCATCCATACGGTTACCAGCATTAGGTTGCAATTATGCAAGCTGATCATATTAAATCTATAGAGTTTATTCTCGGAAGTAAGTATTAAAGAGAAAGAGAGTTATATTCAACTTAGCCGAGTCTTATGTACCCACTATCAAAACGTTAACATATGTCAATATTAATATGATCATTAGGGGGATTTTTGGAAGATAACCTTTTGGATACTAGGGTCATACCAAACAAATCACTAAACATCAATGAAACACTAATGGCAGTTAATACAACCGATTTACATGAAGACTGAGGATATTTTCTGCATTCATAACAAATACAGATAATATCTTCATTATTTATAAACGATCACAAAAAGAACATTTTCCAAATTTTCCCAAAATTATACAATACATTTTATTGTTTATTAGACTATATGGAAAGTGATTTTTATTAAATTTTATTGCAGGATCTCAAACTCTGTGAAAACTTTCATGATCATATTGATCATCAAATGAGGGTCTTTTTTCTTAGGTTTTGCTGAATCGCTTTGTTTTTCCCGCTCTAGATTCTTCATTAGGTGATTCATACCGATCCGATAGAATTTCATTTTTAACTTCAGCGACTTTATTTATTTGAATGAAACTTGTTAAGATGATCCTCCTCTATATGATCGTTATTAAATTTGTTCGATGTTGATGGTCTGTTCTCAGAATTTCCCTTAATTTTGACTTCTTAGCCAAACTAGTCTTAAGAGTTTGTGAAGCTCTACTTGTTTCTTTTAGTTCCTGTTTCATTTGTGAAACAAACTGATTAGTGAAGGGAACAATTTCATCATCCCGTTTAGGCCCTATAATATTTTCTATACACGGAAAAACATTAGAATCAAAAATGACCCAGAATATATGTATATAATTTTGTTGGTCTACGACTACGATCACGAAATCACAATAACCCCCAACTTTTTTAAATTATGGATTTAAAAAGAGAAACAGAACTCTGAAGGACATAGTCTTGGAGAGTTCACAGAAAACGTTTAAAATGAAGAAGGAAAATACATTTCCTATTCCAAGTGCTACCTCAAGTGCTAATTCTAATTACCATTAGGAGGCCAAGATTGACCATATTGCCTTTCATCATGAAGTTTGTTTGATTCTAGAGAGCTTAGCAAGTAGTAGTTATGATTCCCCAAAAACTTCGATTTCGCAAAACTAATTATGCAGTTATCTTCGATGAAAGATTTGCCACTTTCAAACAATATAGAAGAAAAACTTATGTAAGAAATATGTTTGGTTGGTTTCTAAGTAGACGGAACCAATAAGACCTTGTTTTCCCATTGGCTCCATCTACTTAGAACACTTGTTTAGATAAAATCCATCTAGATTTGGGGAGTTATTAACATCAAGCTCGGACTTTAACATTTAAATGTCCGTGTTTTGATCTCCCTGGGGCCATGATTAAAAACCCTCATCTAGGTGTTATTGTAATCCCGAGGAAAAGAGGTGCTACCAGTACCTCTAGTCTGCCGGGACTATAAACTGGTGATGATTAAATGTATCCTCGACATTTCCCTGGAATGATTTGACATGGAGTCGAAACAGAGAACCACATAACCTGGCGCCACGGCAACCGGTAGCCCGCATTTTAGAGTTTCGGACTTTGTCTTGTCCCGGTTATTGGAGAGGTTCCTTCGGAGTGCACTTGGTGGCTGTGGTTTAAACCCAAATTCGCGGGAAAAAAATGTTGGTTAAAGTTTATAGTTCGGGATAAGTTCGACGCTGTTGCAGAAACAACAGATACCCCACACAGGAGTGACTGCGGGACTTAGCCTTGGAAAAGAGTTGGTGTCAATTGTATATGTTACGGGATGAATTTAGGGGTATACAGAAATTACCCACCCATATACCAGGAGTGAGTGTGTCGGTTTGAATGCTAAGTTGAATGCTGATGGATGAAAGATTTCTTATATAAGTGATACCATCGAATTTTCCTTCAGAGTTTACTCTGTTCATACCAGGTTTATCTCGGGCTATTTGATGGTTTCGTGTTTTGGTCTATCGAATACGTCTCTAGGTGCAGTTGCCGACTCAACAGAGGCCATCCCATCTGCGTGGTTGTTAAAGGAAGTGTTTTTTTTTTTGCATCTCGGAAGTTAAGCAACGGGACAGCAATGGACAGAGATTAGCTCGAGTACTTGAGGAAAGTGCTTTTACATGGACCGGCAAAACCATGTACAAATATTGTAAAAAGCACAATGGGATGGTGGTAAGTCTTCTAATCAATTCACTCTGTGGTTGAAAAAATACCACAGCGATATAATGCCAACACTGCAGATGTAAAGCACTTCGGCATCTTAACCGTGTTCTGAAGGATATCTTAGACTTAGTTCCTTATTGCATTTGAGTGTAAATGATATCGAAGTTTAAAAGGAGGGAAAACTTGTGACTCCGGTAGTTTAGCAGTTGATATTCTAGTCTGTCCGGTCTAACAGACATCGTGGGTTCGATTCCCACCAGAGACACTGGTAAAGAAACTAGAATAGATTCGGTGGAGATCTAGGTGTATTTCTTCGGATTTGATGTATCGTACATCCTTGTTTTAAACCAACTAACTAAATTATACAACGAATATAGATTATAGCAGGATACCCTGAAATGATGACTAAGACCGATAAAACAGAACTGCTATAAATTATGTAACTTAAAGATTATCAAAAACCCTAATCGGTCAAAATGACCAATAGAGTCATTCTACCAAGATGGAAATATAGTAAGATGTCAATTTTAAAGTTCAATCTGTTGGTTTCAAAATAAATAACCTCTGTTGTATATGTCTTCCTGTTTCGATATATCCTAACCTAAAGCTGTGTTCTGGGTTTGGACTTTTTTCAAGTGTTGTTGACTTGTGTATTGGTAAATATAAATATGGTGAAATATGCACAACAAACTAGTTATATAAGCTGCGAATGGAAATGACTTGATCATCGGAACAGTTTATCTTTAAAAACAACTCTACTTCAAAAACTGCATTATCGACACTTAAAAGAGAAGAAATATTAAATATCGAATTAGTTTTTTTTTAATATTCTTTTGGCTGACATTTTGGAAAAGAAATAATTAAAATAATAAACAAATTTTAATCATAATCTGTGATCATTTAAACATGACATCATCAACCTATCGCTGTCTTTGGAAAATCTTCCAATATCTATCTGCTCCGATACGAAATTTGTTAATAGATCTAATATTTCTGGTTGTAGTAGAGTTTATAAAATTCTGCATGATCTTATTATTGATGTTCATTGCGGGCTACTCAATATTATATTTAGTAAGTAAATAATCCAAAGATGCTATACAATAATTGAACATTTTATAACTATAGTGGAGTAACTACAACGAACGTCAGCAATATATATTGAATAGTATAAAATCTAACCGCCTTAGTGATGGACTAATGGATAGTTTTAGTAAATATCCGTATATAGTGGAGGTGCCATCAAAAGCTTCAGCAGAATCATTAAAATTAAGTAGAAAAAAATAAGTCCAGTGGGCTGTGAAATACGAACGATTTACATGAAGACTGATGTTTCAAGAAAGATTTTCGCTAAATTATATGAGGATATTTTCTGAATTTATAACAAATATAGAAAATATCTTCATTATTTATAAACGATCATAAAAATAACATTTTGCTAAATTTTTCTAAAGTTTACAATAAATTTTTTGTTTATTAAACTATATGGAAAGTGATTTTTATTAAATTTTCTTGCAGGATCTCAAACTCTATGAAAACTCTCATGATCATATTGATCATCAAATGAGGGTCTTTCCTCTTTGGTTTTGCTGAATCGCTTTGTTTTTCCCGCTCTAGATTCATCATTAGGTGAGTCATACCGATCCGATAGAATTTCATTTTTAACTTCAGCGACTTTATTTGCCTCAAACTTCTTAAGAAGGTCCTCCTCTATATGATCATTATTACTTTTGTTCGATGTTGATGGTCTGTTTTCAGAATGATCCCTTAATTTTGACTTCTTACCCAAACTAGTCTTAAGAGTTTGTGAAGCTCTACTTGTTTCATTTAGTTCCTGTTTCATTTGTGAAACAAACTGATTAGTAAAGGGAACAATTTCATCACTGTCCCTCGATTTAAAGGGAACTTTATGAATTTCTTTATTAACAAATTGTTCTAAATCAGCTTCGGATTTTATTAGTTTATCTTGATATTCTTCGAATTCTGCTTCAATTTCTAGCTGTTCTAACAGGCTTGCTCGGTTTTTTATTAGATTTTCATCGGGTGGACCAATTCTTAAGCAAGTTTCAGCAACAACTTGATGATTTTCTATATCAGTTTTTGTATTCAGTTCATTTTGATCGTGATCTTCTTGTAGAACATCGTTTAGCTAAGGATTACGAAACATTCTAAAGTTAGCGACAACATAAATTCATTTTCTTTCTTTTCTAGTTATCGATAACATTTCAAATATCTTAAGGAACTTTTCTGTATTATTGATAAGACTAATCTTTTCATTAGAAAAATGTTGGGTTATCGATAACATAGCAATTCCTTTTAGGATATATTTTCTGTAACACTAAAATTTCCTTTAGAAAATTTTCTGTATTATCGATAACACTACATTTTCTTTCAAGAAATTTTCTCTATTATCGATAACACTACACTTTCTCCTTGGAAATTTGAAAATTTCTTTAGAAATTCAAAGATTTCTGTACAAAATTAAAAATTTCGGTTCAAAAATGAAATTTTATGGCGAAATTGAAAATTTCTATTCGAAATTTAAAATTTCTATTCGAAATTGAAAATTTCAATTCGAAATTGAAAATTTCAATTCGAAATTGAAAATTTCAATTCGAAATTGAAAATTTCAATTCAAAATTGAAAATTTCTGTAAAAATTTTAAAATTTCTTTTCGAAATTGAAAGTTTCTGTGCGAAATTTAAAATTTCTATTTGAATTAAATATTTTTTGTACGAAATTAAAAAATTTCTATTCGAAATTGAAAATTTCTATTTTCTATTGAAAATTTCTGTTTGAAATTGAAAAATTCTATTCGAAATTAAAAATTTCTGTTTGAATTAAATAATTTTTGTACGAAATTGAAAATTTCTATTGGAAATTGAAAATTTCTATTTGAAATTGAAAATTTCTGTTTGAAATTGAAAAATTGTATTCGAAATTGAAAATTTCTATTTAAATTGAAAAATTCTATTCGAAATTGAAAATTTCTACTCGAAATTCAAAATTTCTATTCGAAATTGACAATTTCTGTTTGAAATTGAAAAATTCTATTCGAAATTAAAAATTTCTGTTTGAAATTGAAAAATTCTATTCAAAATCGAAAATTTGTGTAAAAATTTAAAAATTTCTTTCTGAAATTGAAAGTTTCTGTGCAAAATTTAAAATTTCTATTTGAATTAAATAATTTTTGTACGAAATTGAAAATTTCTATTCGAAATTGAAAATTTCTATTCGAAATTGAAAATTTCTATTCGAAATTGAACATTTCTTTTCGAAGTTGAAAGTTTTCTGTTCGAAATTGAAAGTTTCTATTCGAAACGGAAAATTTTTATTCGAAATTGAAAATTTCTGTTCGAACTTGAAAATTTCTATACGAGATTGAAAAATTCTATTCGAAATTGAAAGTTTCTGTTGAATTAAATAATTTTTGTTCGATATTGAAAGTTTCTATTCGGAATTGAAAATTTCTATTCGAAACTGAAAATTTCTATTCGAAATTAAAAATTTCTATTCGAAATTGAAAATTTCTATTCGAAATAGAACATTTCTTTTCGAAGTTGAAAGTTTTCTGTTCGAAATTGAAAGTTTCTATTCGAAATGGAAAATTTCTGTTCGAAACGGAAAATTTTATTCGAACTTGAAAATTTCTATACGAGATTGAAAAATTCTATTCGAAATTGAAAATTTCTATTCGAAATTGAAAGTTTCTGTTGAATTAAATAATTTTTGTTCGATATTGAAAATTTCCATTCGAAATGGAAAGTTTCTATTCGAAATTAAAAATTTCTATTCGAACTTGAAAATGTCTATTCGAAATTGAAATTTTCTTTTCGAATTTCTTTAAGAAATTGAAGTTTCTGTTCAAAATTGAATACGGTTAATAAATTACTTACAAATTGAAATGACCAAATGGCAAAATAATAAACGATTAGAAGAATTAAAGCGAATTTAAAAAATTCCTTGCACACATTTAAAAAACCATCAAGAATCACAGCAATTGATCCTCTAACAAAGCCTTCAAGTAAATACTGAATTTGTTCAATTATTATCATGTTGCTTTAGCAAACATGTTGTTTTTATATAAACAAAATATAGAAAATTAAAAAAAATTTAATTTATTTAATAAGAAATTTAAAAAACAGAAAAGAATAATTAGAAATTGAAATTAAAAGTCAAAAAGAAATCTACTGTGGTCTCTCTAGCGGTGAGTAGTAATGCTATTGCTTACATATATTAATTTAGCTTAGACAAAAACCTTTTTGAATTTAATTTTCTTGTAGTGGCAACATTGTTAACATATGCACTCATAGTTCTATTTAGTAGTATTAAATTCCTACTACCTTTTTTCCAACAGCTGTTTATTTGTTATTGTTGTTAGTGGATTAAATGATAACAATCTTATCTCTGAACTATAAAATAACTATTATTTAGCAAATTCTTTAACTTTTTCTTAATTAAATGATAAAAAGAATCATGTCGGATGTTGATGTAAAAGCCGGTATTCAACATATTCTGAAAAGAATTGATGTCGCTTTTGAACAACGGCCCAAGGTTAGTTTTTGTTTTATGTTATTTCTAAACAAAATGTTTTAAGATTATGTTCTTACTTTCCAGGAGTTAAAGGGTGACAAGCCGCTCTTGGTGGCTGTTAGTAAAACTAAACCCGTAGAAATGATAATCGATGCCTATTCAGTGGGTCAACGTCATTTTGGGGAGAATTATATACAGGAATTAGTAGAAAAAGGCAATCATCCTGATATTTTGTCACAGTGTCCCGATATAAAGTGGCATTTTATTGGTCATTTACAAAGTAACAAAATAAATAAGGTACAATATTAGTTTCCTTTTTTTTTAATAAATCCTATTAGATAAAGATAAGATGTATAGTGACATAGCTCCAAATGTGGTTTGTTTAAACAAATTCTATTACATTTTACTATTCATTAGAGAATGGTGACTTCTATTATATAAAATTTAATTTAAACTATTATTAACTCTATTACAGATAATTAAACTACCCAATTTATATATGATCGAAACTGTGGACAGTCAGAAATTGGCCAATCATTTAAATAACGCCTGGGAAAAGGTAGAAATTGAAAATAAACAACCCTTGCAAGTGCTCATACAAATAAATACCAGCGGTGAAGAGGGTAAAATTTTAAATTTCTTTTTAAATCTCTTAAATTAAACTATAAAATGTTTCTTTTTAAAATCCCAGCTAAAAATGGTGTACCACCAAGTGAAGCTTCTGCTTTGTTTAAATTTATTAAAGAAAATCTTAAACAACTTGATGTTAAGGGTGTTATGACCATTGGAGCTTTTGGCTTCGACTATAGTCAAGGACCAAATCCAGATTTTGTTAAACTAATGGAAGTGCACAAGCAAATTTGCCAAGAGAATCAATTGAATGAGGCTGAATTACAGGTGTCGATGGGCATGTCGGATGATTTTGAAAGAGCGGTAGGTAGAATAGTTGTGTTTAGATTTTATTTAAAAATAATCTAAATTTTTCCATTAAAATGAAAGGGTTTTGTTGAAAATTAAACATTTTTATTCGAAATTAAATATTTCATTACGAAATTGAAGATTTTGAAACAAAATTGATTCTTATGGAGATTTGCTTTTAGAAATTTAAAATTTTTGTTCTAAATACAAATTTCTATTTAAAATTTGTAATTGAAAATGAAAATTTTTATTTGAAATAGAATATTTTTATTCTAAATTTTAAATTTCTGTTTTAAATAGAAAATATTTATTCCAAATTGAAAATTTATATTTGAAAATGAAGATTTTGAAACAAAATTGATTCTTTCTGAGATTTTCTGTTCTAAATGCAAATTTTTATTTAAAATTTTTAAGAGAAAATTAAAATTTTTATTCGAAATAGAAAACTTTTTATTCGAATTTGTAAATTTCTAATTAAAATAGAATATATTTATTCCAAATTGAAAATTTCTATTTGAAACTGAAAATTTGTGTTTGAAATTTTAAATTTTTAATCAAAATTGATTCATTTTGAGATTTTCATTTAGATGTTTAAAATTTCTGTTCTAAATGAAAATTTTGATTCGAAGTAGAAAACTTTTTATTCGAAATAGAAAATTTTTTATTCGAATTTGTAAATTTCTAATTGAAATAGAAAATATTTATTCCAAATTGAAAATTTTTGTTTGAAATTTAAAATTTTGTGTTTGAAATTTAGAAATTTCTCTTTGAAATTAAAAATTTCTATCTGAAATTGAAAATTTTTAGTTAAAATAAAAAATTTCTATCCGAAATTGAAAATTTATATTGAAAATGAAAATTTTTGTTCGAAATTAAAAATATTTTTCGAAATTGAAAATTCCTATTCGAAATTGAAAATTTCTATACGAAATTGAAAATTTTTATACGAAATTGAAAATTTCTATACGAAATTGAAAATTTTTATACGAAATTGAAAATTTCTATACGAAATTGAAAATATTTATTAGAAATTCAAAATTTTTATTCGAAATTAAAAATATCTATTTGAAATGGAAAATTTTTGTTTGAACTGAAAAATTATCCTTTTTATTCGATATTAAGATTTCTATTCGAAATTGAAAAATTTTATTTAAAAATTAAAATGTCCATTCAAAAGTGAAAATATTTATTTACAAGAGAAAATATTTATTTCTTTTAAAATTGAAAATTTATAAAATTTCTTTTGAAAACTAGAAATATTTATTTAAAATGGAAAAAATAATTCGAAATTGAAAAAATTCTATTTGAAACTATCAATTTTAATTCGAAATTTTAAATTTGTATCCGAATTGCAAAATTTGCATTAAAAATTTAAAATTTCTGTTGGAAATTAGTAGTTTCTTTTGGAAATTAAGAGTTTCTGATCGAAATTGGAAATTTCAATTCAAAATTAGAAATATCTATACAACAATTTCTTGTCGAAATTAAAATTTTTTTCAAAAATTAAAATTTTAATTCGAAATTGAAAATTATTATACGAAATTCAAAATTTCTATTCGAAATAAAAAAATTTATATTTTAAATTGAAAATATATATTCGAAAGTCGGAAATTTCTATTCGAAATTGAAAATTTTTACTCATAATTGAAAATTTTTAATCGAAATTGAAAATTTCTATTCGAAATTCTAAATTTCTATTCGAAATTCTAAATTTCTATTCGAAATTCTAAATTTCTATTCAAAATTCTAAATTTCTATTCAAAATTCTAAATTTCTATTCGAAATTCTAAATTTCTATTCGAAATTCTAAATTTCGAATAGAAATTTAAATGTTCTGTTCGAAACAGAAAGATTTTTAGTAGAAATTGAAAATATTTATTCCAAATTGGAAAATATTTATTTCAAATTAGAAATTTATTTTAAAATTAAAAATTTCTATACGAATTTTGAAACTTTTTGTTTAAAAAAATAAGCTTGGAATAGAAAATGTTTATTCCAAACTGAAAATGTTTGTTCAAAATGAAAAATTGTTATTCGAAATTCAAAAATTTTAACCGAAATTAAATTTTTTTGTTTAAATTTAAACATTTTTATTCGTAATAAAATTCGATATTTAAAATTTATATTCGAAATACTGAATATTTCAAATTAAATTAATATCTACTATTTTCCGAAGTTGAAGTTCTTGTTTTAAAATCAAAAGTTTTTATTCGAAATATAAAATTTCTTTTCGAAATTGTAAATTCTTATTCGAAATTTAAAATTTATATTCAAAATTTCAAATTTATGTTCCAAATTAAAAATGTATATTTGAAAATTAAAATGTTTATTCAAAATTGAATATTTCTTCTTGAAATTGAAAATTTTTATACAAAATTTAAGTTCGAAATTTAAAATTTCAGTTTGAAATTAAAGATTTGTATTAAAAATTAATAATTTCTTTCTGAAATTGAAAATTTTCTAAACGAAATCAAAAATAACAACTGTTTATTTAAAGAATTTCTGTTTGAAATTATAAATTTTTATTCAAAATTATAAAATTCTTTTCAGAATTGACAATTAAGAATTCGAAATGAAAAATTATAAAAAAATATTACACTTTAAATAAAAATTGTTAAATTTTTAATAAAAATTTCCACAAATTTTAAAATTTAAATAAAAAACTTCTTTAAATTCCATAATAAATTAAGTAACAATTTTTAATTTTCACTTAAAGAACAAAAATTATATAAAATTTAAATTAAATTTTCAACAAATTTTATTCAATTATTTCAAACTTTCGCCTCCAGTATGGGAAATATTCAATAATGTAAACAAAGTTTTCTTGTATACATATGATTAAATTGGAAAAAAAGTTTATTTATCCAATATTGTATACGATTTATTATTATTTCTCTTTTTTTTTCATTTCTTCCAGATTGAAATGGGTAGTACTATTGTGCGTGTAGGTAGTTCTATTTTTGGTTATCGGGCTAAAAAGACCACTACTGCTTAAGTCATCTACGAATGGTACGATCTTATACAGCGAGTAAATTGTATACTAAATACAAAAATCTAAATTGTATTTTATTATTATTGTTGTTGCTTTTAGCTGTTGTATATATGTGAAAATGAGTAAGCAATATAATACTTATTATTATTGTTGTTGTTTTTGTATAAAAAAGAATATATATGTAAAAGAAAACTTTTCATTTATTTACTAAAGAATGTTTTTTGTTTTTAGAATTTAGGACAATACTACATGATGATTGTTTTTCCCTCTACTAGATGACGCAGTTTGATTATTGAACATGTATTTGTATATGATTAAGTTTATACACACATTTAAATAAATTTACCTATATACTAAGTTGAACAAAAAAAAACTTAAAATTAGTATTTAACTAAGGAAGTTTGTTTGTTTAAATGAAAATAAAATGATTTGTATATAGAATTTTGAAAGCCAAAACAAATTGTTTGTTAAAAATACGTGCTTATACAAATGCATTATTCGAAAATCTTTACCAAAAACTGAAATTATTATAAAAATAAACATACAATTCAATAAAATTATATATTGTTTCAAAGATTTTTTTGTTTAGATATTTAGAAAACAATTATAAAATATTCATATGTTGTGGTTTAATATTAAATTGAAAAATTCTGTTTGAATTTAAAAAAAATATGTTTGATTATAAAGATTTTTAGTTAAAATTGAAAATATTTGTTCGAAATTTAAAATTTCTTTTTAAAACTAAAGATATTTTTGTTCAAAATTAAACATTTTTGTATTTATTTAAGAAATTCTAATTAAAATCAAAATTCAAATTTAGGAATTTTTATTTGAAATTGAAATTTTTTTAAGAAAATTCAATCAAAATTTAATACTTCAGTTCAATATTTAAATTTTATACCTAAAATTTTAAATTTCTTTTGGAAAATTAAAAATTTTATTTGAAATTTCAAAACTTTTGTTGGAAATAAAAGTTTTCCTGTTCAAAATTTAAGAAAATTTAATGTTTGAAAATTAAAATTACTGTTTCTACATGAAATTAAACATTTCACCTCGAAATATAATATTTATAACAAATTAAAAAAATTCTATTCTAAAATCAAATATTTTACTGGAAATTGAAAATTTGTTTTCAAATTTAAAAATTTCAGTTTGATATTTAAAATTTCTTTCCAAAACGATAGATTAAATCACGAAATTTAAAATTTATTTTCGAAACTAAAGATTTCTGTTCAAATATTTGAAATGCAAATTTTCAGTCGATTTTTTTTATTTAAATTTAAACCGAAATGATACATTTCTTTTCGTTATTAAAAATATTATATTTTAAAATCAAAAATTTAACTCCAAATTGAAAATTTGCTTTTAAAATTTATGTGTTCGATGTTTAAAAATTTTTAACAAAATTAAACAATTCCTCACGAAAATTAAAACTTTAGTTTAAAATAGCAAATTTATTTTTTTTTTTAAATTTTAGGTTTTGAAAATAAATTTGCAATTTTAAACTAAAGTTTTTATTTTCGTGAGGAATTTTCTATTCAGATTAAAGAATTTCTGTTCAATATTAAATTTTCTTTTTAAAATTAAAAATTTCTTCCCAAAATTTAAACCTTTTTTTTCAAAATAAAAAATTATTTTCCGAAATTAGAAAAAAAATATATGTTTGAAATTTGAAATTTCTTTTCAAAACTAGATTCATGTTCACAATAAAAATGTTCAAAATCTCAACTCAGATTAAAGAAATTATGTTTGAAATTAAAAACTCATATTTGAATCGAAAGTTTTCAGTTGATTTTTAAATAAAAATCAACCCGAAATGAAACACTTCTTTTCGAAATTAAACATTTTTTTTTTTCAAATCAAAAATTTTACTCAAAATTTAAAATATTTGTTGGAAATTTTGTTTTGTTTTTAAAAATTTAATTTTCTTCTAAAAATTATAAAAATTTAATTTTGAAATTAAAAATTTCTATTCGAACCTAAAGATTCTTTTTCAAAACTAAACATTTTCTTTTCAGATTAAAGATTTTTGGTTCGAAATTAAAAACTTTTGTTAGAATTGCAAGTTTTCTGTTGATTTGTAAATAAATAAACCAGAAACGAAACATTTCTTTTCGAAATGAAACAGTTCTATTTAAAAATTTTAATCGAAATTGAAAATTTGTTTTCAAAATTTTAAATTTTAGTTCAACGTTTAAAATTATTTCAAAATTAAAAATTTCTTTCCGAAGTATAAAAATTTGTTTTGGAATTAAAAATGTCCATTCACAACTAATGATTTATGTTCGAAATTAACAATTTTCTATTCAAATTAAAGAATTTCTATTCAAAATTCAAAATTTTTTCTTCGAAATGCAAGTTTTTTGTTAACTTTTAAAATATTTAACAAAACTTTATGTTCGAAAGCTTAGAAGTTTGTTCAAATTAGAAAATTTCATTCGAAATTATAGTTTTCTCTTCGAAATTAAAAATTTCCATTCGAAATAATAGATTTTCTCTACTTTTAAACAAAATGTAAATATTGTTTATTTTGATTTAAATAATTTTATTTGAAATTCAAATTTTCTATTTTAAAACTTAAAATTTTATTTGAAATCAAAATTTTGTATTTAACAATTCTATTAGAAAAGTTTAAAAGTTAGAAAAATTTTAAAATAATAGAATAATTCAGTATTTCGAGTTTTTTTAAAAATCGTAAAAAAATTTAATAATTTTATGCAAACAAATAGTTTAAAACTGTTCCCTCTAATAACGCGTATAGTATGTCTGTCTCTTTTAATATTAAATATAATATGAACACCATCCGTACTAGACTAATAAGGGGTCAATTTCAATTAAAAACATTTTAAATTTTTTTTCTCATTTTTTTTTTCAAACAGAATTAAACACTAAATTTCATTTTAGACGAGGTCATTTTAAGTAAATAAGAAAATGGCTTAAAGCCAAGTACCTTTGAAATAATTTCAAATAATTTGCTTTTTTTTTGTTATTTTTGTTATTCTTCTCTAAATTTCATTTCAATAGTGGCAAATACCACAAAAAGTATTTTTGAGTTTTTAGCCCCACAATCTAAGAAAAAAACCTAAAAAAAATTCGAAATAATCATAAACGATGAAACAATATATAGATTTATACGTTTGTATAAAAGAAATAAACAAACTGAGAAAAAAATGTATCATAAATACAATGGTTGTATTTATAGATATGTACAGACATATGTTTTAATGTTAAGAACCCTGCAATGTTTGAAACGTTTTGGCATACACATACATACCTATTCTGTTAAATCTTTATAGTAAAAAAAGTGTAAAAATATGGCCCTTCAATGCCCACAGTACCGGACGTTAGACCAATATTGAATGAAGATTGGAGTGATTGAAAAAAAAAAACGATGTTAAACCTTAAACGGAAATATATTTTTATAATTATACTAGCTATACCCAGTGTGCTTCGCTACCCTCATCGTAATGGAATAAAATAAATATCATTATTGTAAATGTATATATATCTGCAATATCAAAAATTCCCCTTTTAGAGAACTCTTTAAGTTTGATTTTATGATTCTAGTCTCAATATTACAGAAAATTAAAAAAAACAGTTGAAGAACGAAAAAGTGCCTTTTTATATATTTTCATTAAATCAGGATGACGCATGTTTAATTTTCAACCAGAAACCAAAAAATCGCATAAAGATTTTTATACAATCAGGAAGCTACATGTCCAATTTTATGTTTAGGTTCAATATTATAGAAAATTCGAAAAGTATTAGTAAAAGAACAAAAAAGTACCAGAGTATTCTTTTTCAATTTTCGTTCAATTGGGATATTGCGTGTTTAATTTTATGTTTATATATTCAATATTTTAGAGAGCTCTAAAAGTACCAGTACCAGTGAAGTACGAAAAAGTACCAAAAAACCTATTTTATTTAATTTCATGTTCCTAAGTTCAATATTATAGAAAATTCAAAAAGTACCAGAAAATATTCCAGTTTAAATTTTCATTCACTCAAGTCCCTGATTGCTTTTATAGATTCTAATTAACTCCGGGCTCCACATGCTTAATTTCATGTTTCTAGGATCAATATTATAAAAAACACAAAAGTACATTTGAAGAACGAAAAAATACCAAAAAGTGCCCTTTTATAGGTTCTCACTTAATGCAGGCTCTAAACGTTTAAGTTCATGTTTCTAGGTTCAATATTATAGAAAATTCAAAATGTACCTTTTAAAGAACGAAAAAGTACCAAAAAGTCCCCTTTTATAGGTCCTCACTTAATCCGGGCTCTACATGCTTAATTTCACGTTTCTAGGTTCAATATTATACAAAAATCCAAAAAGTACCTTTTGAAGAACGAAAAAGTTCCAAAAAGTCCCCTTGTATATGTTCTCACTTAATCCAGGCTCTACATACTTAATTTCATGTTTCTAGGTTCAATATTATAAAAAATTCAAAAAGTACCTTTTGATGAACGAAAAGTCCCCTTTTATAGATTCTCATTTACTCCGGGCTCTACATGCTTAATTTCATGTTTCTAGGTTAAATTTTATAGAAAACTCAAAAAGGACCAGTCGAAGGACGAAAAAGTACCAAAAAGTCCCCTTTTATAGATTCTCATTGACTAAGGCCTCCGCATGCTTAATTTCATGTTTCTAGGTTAAATTTTATAGAAAACTCAAAAAGTACCAGTCGAAGGACGAAAAAGTACCAAAAAGTACCCTTTTAGAGATTCTCATTTACTCCGGGCTCTACATGCTTAATTTCATGTTTCTAGGTAAAATTTTATAGAAAACTCAAAAGGTACCAGTCGAAGGACGAAAAAGTACCAAAAAGTCCCCTTTTATAGATTCGCATTTACTCCGGTCTCTACATGTTTAATTTCATGTTTCTAGGTTCAATATTAAAGAAAATTCAAAAAGTACCTTTTGTAGAACGAACCTGTGTAGAACGAAAAAGTAGCGAAAAGTCCCTTTATTATTAATTTCATGTTTCTATTTCAATATCAAAGAAAACTCAAAAGGACCAGTTGGAGAATGAAAAGTACCAAAAAATATCACTTGGTACCGGGGTTCCAAATAACACCCCATTAGGATATTTAGTGTTTCTAAATTTAAAATTTTTATCTAAATTGGATCATTGTGGTTGAATAAAATAAAATTTCCCGTTTTTACCCCTTTTGGTACTTTTTTCCTCCCCATTAACGAAATAAAAATTCTATTCCAAAAAGTTGCAACATCGTAGTGGGAGCCCGTTATTATGTATTCATATGTATAAGTTAATAAACCAAAAACAATGTTTTATGAAAAAAGTACCAAAAATAGGTACAATTTTAACCCCTTAAACGTCCGAATATCCAAAAAGTACTAAATTCATATTTTTATTTTTTCGTTAAGTTATGAAGGAGTCAAAAATATTTTTTGAATGTGCACTGGTTTAAAAGATACATGGGGTGCGAAAAAAGTACCAAAATACAGTTTTTACCCGTTTATTCCCTAAAGGGGCCGAATTTTAAAAAAGTACCAGACACCTGTCCGTTTATTTTTTAAATGAACGGCGATAAGCTTTAAACTGTTTTTGTATCTTTTCTAGTTTAGGAGATATAAGGTTACCGAATTTACCCGTTTTTACCCTTTTTTACCCCCTAAACATTCGAATTTCCAAAAATCCCGTCTTAGTGGATCTATTTGGCGGGAGACCAACCTCCTGTCCAAATTTCAGCTCTTTAGCTTCAACCGTTTAGGCTGTGCGATGATGAATCAGTCAGTGAATCAGTCAGTCAGTCAGTCAGTAACGTTAGAATTTTATATATATAGATAAAATTTTCGTAATAAAATCTTCGATTTCAGCACTTAAAAATACTTTGCATCGAGTCACATTAGTTTTAAAAGTTTTTCTAAACCCTTATTTTATTGACATGTGTAATCTAACATAGTTAGTTAGTTAGTAGTTAGTTAGTTAGTTAGTTAGTTAGTTAGTTAGTTAGTTAGTTAGTAGTAGTTAGTAGTTAGTTAGTTAGTTAGTTAGTAGTTAGTTAGTTAGTTAGTTAGTTAGTTAGTTAGTTAGTTAGTTAGTTAGTTAGTTAGTAGTTAGTTAGTTAGTGTAGTTAGTTAGTTAGTTAGTTAGTTAGTTAGTTAGTTAGTTAGTTAGTTAGTTAGTTAGTTAGTTAGTTAGTTAGTTAGTTAGTTAGTTAGTTAGTTAGTTAGTTAGTTAGTTAGTTAGTTAGTTAGTTAGTTAGTTAGTTAGTTAGTTAGTAGTTAGTTAGTTAGTTAGTTAGTAGTTAGTTAGTTAGTTAGTTAGTTAGTTAGTTAGTAGTTAGTTAGTTAGTTAGTTAGTTAGTTAGTTAGTTAGTTAGTTAGTTAGTTAGTTAGTTAGTTAGTTAGTTAGTTAGTTAGTTAGTTAGTTAGTTAGTTAGTTAGTTAGTTAGTTAGTTAGTTAGTTAGTAGTTAGTTAGTTAGTTAGTTAGTTAGTTAGTTAGTTAGTTAGTTAGTTAGTTAGTTAGTTAGTTAGTTAGTTAGTTAGTTAGTTAGTTAGTTAGTTAGTAGTTAGTTAGTTAGTTAGTTAGTTAGTTAGTTAGTTAGTTAGTTAGTTAGTTAGTTAGTTAGTTAGTTAGTTAGTTAGTTAGTTAGTTAGTAGTTAGTTAGTTAGTAGTTAGTTAGTTAGTTAGTTAGTTAGTTAGTTAGTTAGTTAGTTAGTTAGTTAGTTAGTTAGTTAGTTAGTTAGTTAGTTAGTTAGTTAGTTAGTTAGTTAGTTAGTTAGTTAGTTAGTTAGTTAGTTAGTTAGTTAGTTAGTTAGTTAGTTAGTTAGTTAGTTAGTTAGTTAGTTAGTTAGTTAGTTAGTTAGTTAGTTAGTTAGTTAGTTAGTTAGTTAGTTAGTTAGTTAGTTAGTTAGTTAGTTAGTTAGTTAGTAGTTAGTAGTTAGTTATAGTTAGTTAGTTAGTTAGTTAGTTAGTTAGTTAGTTAGTTAGTTAGTTAGTTAGTTAGTAGTAGTTAGTTAGTTAGTTAGTTAGTTAGTTAGTTAGTTAGTTAGTTAGTTAGTTAGTTAGTAGTTAGTTAGTTAGTTAGTTAGTTGTTAGTTAGTTAGTTAGTTAGTTAGTTAGTTAGTTAGTTAGTTAGTTCGTTAGTTAGTTAGTTAGTTAGTAGTTAGTTAGTTCGTTAGTTAGTTAGTTAGTTAGTTAGTTAGTTAGTTAGTTAGTTAGTTAGTTAGTTAGTTAGTAGTTAGTTAGTTAGTTAGTTAGTTAGTTAGTTAGTTAGTTAGTTAGTAGTTTAGTTCGTTAGTTAGTTAGTTAGTTAGTTAGTAGGTTAGTTAGTTAGTTAGTTAGTTAGTTAGTTAGTTAGTAGTTAGTTAGTTAGTTAGTTAGTTAGTTAGTTAGTAGTTAGTTAGTTAGTTAGTTAGTTAGTTAATTTGAAAGGATGTATTTACAACAAATCCGAAGAAATACACCTAGGCCTCTATCGGGCCTGCTGTGCGCTCCTATGGCAGTGCCTCAGGTGGGAATCAAACCCACCACCTCCCGTTTACCAGACTGGAACACTAACCACTAACCTACCGGAGGCCACGTAATCTCACATAATTATTCCTTAGTTACCTTCATTGCTATATATTCCACCCATTAAAACATATCTAAGATATGCGGCGGCGCTTACAGACGAACGGCTCCTTACTTTAGGCGGTTACAGGACACGTCACCCATGTGTGTATACTGGACACATTGGAAGGTTATACACAATCATCGGACGTGCCTGATCGCCATACCAGGCGCAGAATATGTCGGAAACTTTGAAACGCTGATCCCAGATAGAATGTCTTGGTCAAGCGGAACATTAGAGCAAATATAAGTAGGTTGCTACACGGATGGCTCTAAATTAGGGGACAAGTTGGGCCTGGGGTTCTATTTTGAAGAGCCAGAAACAGAAATATACCACCGTTTACCTAATTATAAACACAAGCTTTCAGGCAGAAGTCCGAGCAATAACGGAATAAGTAAATTATATTAGAATAAATATGGCGCCTACAAAGCTTAATATCAGGTGAGAGAATTAAAAAAGACCGTATTGGATCGTAAGAAAGCTTTAACTGAATGCTATCTCAGAGATAAGGTTTACTCGGAGTAGTCGGCAACGAAAGGGCGAATGTAATAGCTTTAAAAGGAAGAGAGCTCGAGGTAGTTAACCTAACAAACGCAAAACCATTCGACGCAACAAAAGCTGAATTAAATATATGGGTGAGAGAATCACATAAGGCCTTTTGAAATAATGGAACGGTGGGTAGAACCACAGAGATCCTATGGGGTGACCCTGATGAGAGCAAGACGAGAAATCTCCTCATAATGAACAAGTCTGAGGTTAGTATGATGGTACGTATTCTGAGTGGACACACAGAATTACTAACACATTTATACAAAATTGGA